>NW_020653852.1:15417746-15435513 GCF_003589595.1 Hyposmocoma kahamanoa | reverse complement strand
TACGATCATAGATATAGAAAAAAAGGGGAGATATGTAATGACGCTATGTAAGATCTTTACGCTCTATTATCTACAACCATAACTTAAAGATTTTGATTGGGTAGGGCTTAAAACGGGAAAACGACGTAAAACAATTTTAAAATTTAACAAAATTAAACTTACAGTCACTTTAATAAGAGTTATATTACAATATTTCAGTATTTTTTTCATTCTGGTTCAGCCCTTCACCAATAGGTGGCGTTTTAGTAAAAATATTACTAGTATATAATAGCTAACTATTACACGTTAGATGGCGCTGAAACTCATTTTTCGTTACACTAAGAACGCACGGAGCGGTTTTCACCCGCGTCTGCCGTGGGACCGCGGCATCTGTAGAATGTAACAGTTAAGTATGTAAAATTAGTAGCACACATTTCACGGCGCGTTTTACGCCTGTAGTGGTGACGGTTGTTCGCGGTTGCCGCGGCAGGGTACTAGTAGAACCGCGCAAGACGCGATGACCTGCGCGCTTGGCGGCCGTCGTTGCCCGCACACTTTGGCGGTCGGTTCAGGTGCAGTGTTGTGCAGGCGCACGCAGGGTGAGTTCTCTATTAACCGCGCAACTTGCAATTAACTCCCACTAACTTCGCGATCTGTTCCGCAATCGCAACGGTTTCGTGTCCGCAACCGCGGCAGTTAGCAGCCCGCACAAACTTGCAGGAACGTGAGTATTGAAATAAAATCGCTGTCTAGCAGCACCGGCGCGGGCGCGGATGGAAACCGCTCCGTGAATTGTTACCCTTATTAACCTTAAACTGACGCTACTCAACGAGTGATGTGGTCCTACCTAATCGATAGTTGGAAACCATGTGGCTGTTTTTAATATTAAAAAAATATTCCATTTTTCATACTATATCTACACTGGTACTGGTGTATTATTAAATTAATATAAATTATTATTATTTTCTTAATGGCGGCCACTAGGCTTGGACCAGTGTCAGTTTTATAAGAATAATATAAAAAATATGGCGACTGTCGCCAGTGTGAATTTTCCATTATACGTTACCACGGGTTAGTGAAGCTGTCAATGTCAAGAGTAAACTCGAACCATCAACGAATTTAATAAATTAAATTATTGTTGTTTTTTTTGAAGGATTTATGTAATTTTCTATAATTGTTTCTAATTTATTTTGCATGCACAAGTAAAGCCGATTTTATTTTATTTATTTTTTAAATGCATTTGCTATGGAAATTGAAACAAAGTCAGAAGTAATAATAAGAAAACCAATCTTTCGATTTTCCTGCAGCTTTAATCCAACCTTCTTTTATTTTGAACTCATTGAAAAAACTTAAAAATTAAAAATACTCTACGTTTAATCTACGAGTATAATGGAATTTAAATCTCTTAAATATCTAAAACACATAAATTTTTCTTCAAGCAACAGCAACATCCAAATTGAAATGAAATTGAAACGGTTGTCCGAAATATGAGTTGTGTTAAAGTTACTCGAAATAAAATGTTTAGTAATAATAATAAAATAAAAGAAATCAATTTAACATTAATGCTTTTCGCTTAGATATTTGTCGCATAGTAAGAAATTCAAACATTTCAGTAAAAATTTATTGTCGATAAACATCAGTCTTCGTAAATGAACATCACTATATTTGAGTCTAGAAATTTCTATGGAGACAAAAACAAAACATTGAATAATAATAGAAATAGTAACTAAAAAGGCAAATAACCGGTGGAATGTTATCTCACTGGTTTTAAAATTTTTGTTTTCACTCCAGTTTTTATAAGGTGTATCGCTACAACTTGGCATTTTCACGTTTTACGAGAGATCTTGTGTGTACAACGATCGCCATGTTACTGTGGCGATGTTTGTAAGCGTGTCACCTCGATATGGTCATTTTGACCATGTCGAGGCGACGCGAACCACGCCCCCATAGCATATCTCCCCTTTTTTTCTATATCTATGATATTTATATAGATTGCCTTACGCAAGCTGATGAAAGATGATTTACATAATTTTGTTTCTTCGGAAACATTTAGACCTTTTTTGAATAGCTTTTGTTTCATTTGTCCGAAAACCTTTACGGTTTTTTTCATTACACCATTTAATGTTTCACAATTTTGACTTATTGACAAGTTATTCGTTTCCCGATTGTTATTTCCCCAATATACCGTTAGACCAAAGTATCTAATTGAATACTTTGCTTTTTTATAAAAAAAACACATCTATATAATACATTTTTTAAATATTATTTCTTATCACCGATGTTAAATGTATTAGAACGTGTCGGACAAGTTTTGTTTTTTATAGTTATTAAATTGTATATATATATAGTTATTAAATTGTTCGGAACAATACAACTCGTCAAATTAACATAGCACCTCACGTCTGTAGAAAATAAAGTAAACGAGGTGCAAGTTAATTTGATCGAGTTGTAGTAGCTCGCTTCACTCGCTTGGCGTGTGCGGAATTTTCATATACTGACCTAACCTAAAACCACAGGAGGGGGTCGAATCAGCTGTGAAATGCAAATAAAATTTGGTTCTGGCTTCGCTTGCTTGACTCGTGTAGCTTTTTCATATATTAACCTTACCTAAACCTACAGGGGGCTGTCGTACCGGCTAGGAAATGCAAACAAATTCGGTTCTGGCGGTACGGCGGTACAATTTTATCGAAGAATAATAATGTTGTCGAATCGAATTTTCAGCAATCTAAATTATATGGAAAACAGAAAAAATAACAAACATCTGCCCGAAGAATATATATGCGTAATAATTATTCCAATAACAGGTTTTTGGACAAACGATAATTCTGCTGGAAACCTTTTTGTGTTGCAAATTTATATTAAAACTGCCATCGCACTAATGAAAAAAAAATAGAACCGTGTACGGAGTAATAAAATTCGGAAAAAAGAAATTCGAGTTTGTGAAAGGTTGTGTATACCCAAGAGTCGTTATAAACTGACGCAAAGATATAAATGGTGTAATTTTATTAATGCACGAAATACAGGTAATTATCACGAAAACACTCCACCGACACTGTTCGCTTGTTATTATTCGCACTTTAATTAATTAAAAAGTTCTCATAATTGCCTTTCATAATGAATAGGCGCCGTTATATAACATTGAAATACGATTGTTGTTATGCTAATTAACTTTAATTTGTACGATTACACTAATGTTATGAAGAGTAATTGTTTCCTTACATTGTGTAACTGATTTAGTGATTTTACAAACAGTTTCTTTAGTAGCAGTAAAGCTCCTTGTGATCTACCTTATCCAATGATATTAAAAATAAATCAATATCATTGACCTTATCTATTTATGTTACAGGCACATGGGACTTTTCAACTTATGTCTCAGGGTGACGGGAGTAGTGGCACTGTCTTTCAGATTTTTGCGATTTAAAGCTCTGAGTGCCTTTGCAACTGTTATGGACAAGAGTGTCGCTTTCCCCAGGCGCACGACTTGTTCGTCCCGTCATTTATCATCAAAAAACTGTATTCATTTTACTACACAATGAATGAGATACTATTTTAATCGTAATTATTACTTCATATCTCCCATTTTTTCAAATTTGTTTTGCGACATGGAATATCACGTAACACGATTTTTATTTCTGAGTTATCAATATTATTTTCTAATTGGTTCTGACATAAAAACATGAAAAATATTTGTTTTCCTCGAAAATTTTGCTTGGACAACGAAAACTTGGAATTTGTGTACCATTACGAAATCCTACAAATTTTAAGTATTAAGTTGTAAAACCAAGTATTTAAGTACTACATAATTATTATTTATTTAATAATATCAAGTGACAGGACGAACAAGTCGTCATAACAGTTGCAGTGCCACTCAGAGCTTTAACTTGCAAAGATCTGAGGGGCACTACCACTGCGTCCGTCACCCTGAGACATAAGTTGACAAGTCCCATGTGCCTGTAATTTCACCAGCAGGTGATGGAAAGGAGAAGGCGGAATTAAATCCTGCAATTCCATACCCACTCCGATTCAGATCTTTGCGATTAAAAACTCTTAATGGTACTGCATCAGCTATGGGTAGGTAGGTGTGTCGCATACCTCCAAGCGCCCATCTTGATCATCTCGCCATTTGATATCATAAAAAAACCCACAAAAACTGTTACTTTCCTGCTTCTAAGTATGTTACTGTTCCTGTGTAAAAGATCCTTTATACAGCGAGTTATCTTCATCGTTTCCGTGACCATTTTCGTATTCATACGGATGAAGTAGGTATCTCGTTCCGTGTATCTAAACAGTTTATGTTGCCCGACGTTTACGACGCGATCCTCCTCACAAAATATTATTATTTTTGACTAAAGCACAGCTAGCGTGAATCCTTGCGGTAAGCTCTTGATACCAATTTAATTTTGCCGGTGATAACTTGTACTCGTGTATGAGGTCAAAATAGGCATCAAATTTTGCCAGAGGCATTCGTGAGTTGGTAATGTTGCAGTGCTATAAACTGGGGCTATAAGCGAATATGAGTCACGACAGCCTTTCTTTTGAATGCATATACACGAATGTAGCTTTCACGCTAACATTTGGGCATGCGATGCGTTTGTAAAATAAAGTAGAGTATTGAAATTATAGCTGATATAACTGGAATACGAAATACTGCAGCGATTGAAATTTGACACGACTCTCATGACCCAGTTTTTGGGAAGGCTCGTGAAAATAGCATAACGTGATAATGAATATAGCATAACTAACGAATAAAGGTGCCTACAGATTTGCTCCATTGTTTTAACGGTCGACACGTGTGATCAAACAAGACGAGTAAATTTGTAAGCAACAGATGATCGACATGGTATTTTTCAACCGACTTCAAAAAAGGAGGAGGTTCTCAATTGGATTGTATTTTTTTGGATGTATATGTTACGCGATTACTCCGGCGTTTCTAAACCGATTTCGATGAGTCTTTTTTGTTGGAAAGAGGGTACCTCAGTATTGGTCCCATTTAAATTTGAAGAAAATATTCCACCTCTAAGGCTAGCAAATTAGGGAATAAAACTAAAAAGTTTCAAAGTCCACAAACTTTTGAAGTTGGTTTATTTTTCTTTATGAAAAATACATAATTATTGTCGATCAGCATGTGTGATGAGACAAAATCGATTAAATGTGTGAGAAACAAACGATAGATATCGTATTTGTCGTATTATATTGTCATTATAATTTTGTAAATTTTGTTTTAAATTTCTATAGCACATTTGCTGTAGAAATTTAAACAATAAATGAAATAAAATCGGCTTTATTTTACATGTACATGCAAAATAAATTAGAAACATTTATAGAGGATTACACAAATCCTTCATAAAAAAAACAACATAATTAAATTTATTAAATTCGTTGATGGTTCGAGTTTACTCTTGACAGAGACAGCTTCACCAATCCGTGGTAACATATAATGGAAAACTGACAAAAATGGAAAACTGACACTGGCGACTGATCGATTGCCATATTTTTTATATTATTCTTATAAAACTGACACTGGCCCAAGCCTAGTGGCCGCTATTAAGAAAATAATAATAATTTATATTAATATATTAATTTAATAATACACTATAAGAAAAATGGAATATTTTTTAATATTAAAAACAACCACATGGTTTCTAACTATCGATTAGGTAGGACCACATCCCTTGTTGAGTAGCGTCAGTTTATGGTTGATAAGGTTAACAATTCACGGAGCGGTTTCCATCCGCGTCTGCCGGTGCTGCTGTAACCTGGGTTCCCTACCTTTCCCTAGTAAGGGTGGAAATAAAAGATGGTAGGGCGGTTAACTGTTTTAATTAAAAAAAAATGAATCCCAGGGTACATAAAATTTATGTTTACGTGGGCTCCGGCCTAAAGGTACGGATCGTTAGCACTCCCGGGGTTATGCACTCCCCTGGGTAAAGGCCGGCTGGAATGTAGATAGCCGGCGCCTTGTCGTGTCGGAGACGGAAGGCGTTGATGAAGGACCACGATGGGAAGTGAACCGGGAACTGCGGGCTGCCAGGCACGACGCGCGTCGCTGGGAGATGGTGTTGGCCACGTAATTGCTGAGGGTTTCAAACCCTAACGGAGTTCTGATTGTTTACTATAAAATGCAATTGTTGTCGTTGCGGAATGCGGATTTATATTTGCACTTGCAATTTTAGTAATTAGGAGAGAGAATTTTAGAATTTAGGATTTAGGAGGAGAAATGTCACGCGGACGCAGAAAAAGGGGTATGTAACTTTTTTCGTTACACTGCTAGACAGCGGTTTTATTTCAATACGCGGGCACGAAACTGTTGCGAATGCGGAACGGACCGCGAAGTTAGTGGAGTGTTAATCGCAAGTCGCGCGGTTAATAGAGAACTAACTCACCCAGCGTGCGCCTGAACCGACTGCCAAAGTGCGTGGGCGACGAACGGCCGCCAAGCGCGCAGGTAATCGCGTCCTGCGCGGTTTTACTAGTACCCGCCGCGGCAACCGCGAACACCCATCACCACTACAGACGTAAAACGCGCCCTGAAATGTGCTACTAATTTTACGTACTTATTAACTATTACATTCTAGGTGCCGGTCCCGCGGCAGATGCGGGTGAAAATCGCTCCGTGAGTTCTTAGTGTAACGAAAAATGAGTTTCAGCGTGTAATAGTTAGCTATTATATACTAGTAGCATTTTTACTAAAACGCCACTTGATGGTGAATGGCTGAACCAGGATGAAAAAAATACTGAAATATTGTAATATAGCTCTTACTCGAGTCAATGTAAGTTTAATATTGTTAAATGTTAAAATTGTGTCACGTCGTTTTCACGTTTTAAGCCCTACCCAATCAAAATCTTTAAGTTATGGTAGTAGATAACAGAGCGTAAAGTTTGAATTGCACACAAGCTAAAAAGTGGCGACATCGGTACCGGTCATTACATATCTCCCCTTTTTTCCTATATCTATGGCAGTCACTCGTGAATTGTTTGAAAAGCAAACATACGTGATTTAAATCCATAAAAAAATAGTTTCATTTCCTATGCGTAAGAATGCGGAAACCTCGGTAGGTATTATAATATTTACACCTACATAATATTTATGGAACTCTATATAAGTCAACGTAAAGTTTTAAGTCCAAACTTAAATTGTTTTAAAACTCGTTGAATTAAACCATACGACAATAAGTTCCACGAAAACCTCAATTACTGCCTTAACAATTCTGTAAGCATGAATATAGGTTGTGTATAACGTATGCAAATTATACCGGCAAGGTAAAATTCATTTTACCGACAATGCGGGGTGGTAGAAAATTGTTTTCACAACTTGTTTAATTATAATAAATTGTTCTAACATAGGTATACCCATATTTAGGCTTACAAAATATTGACCAATATACAGTTATTACTTTATTAAAGTTTGACATTGTTATTTTAAATCAATACGTAAAATTCTCGCAAATAGCAAGTGCACATTTCCCAGTGTTGGCGACAGATCTTTTTTCATATACTTTTTTTATATAATTTTCATATTTAGAATGAATTTTGTTTTTTGTATTTTTGACTTACATTTTTGATATTCATTGTTTTATTGTTCGTTGTGAAGAGTTAACGTGTTTTAAGTTTATTATAAAATTTTCGCCAAATATTTATATAATTACCTACCAATGACGTCACGCGTTGTTCGTAAAGATGTAGTACCGTTTGTGCGCCAATTTTTTTTAAGGATTAGAAAAGTTTTCTAAATAAAACAACAGGATGCGACGCGACGCTTCGACTCTACGCCAGTGTGAGTCGAGCCTAAGAATTCGATTAGTAGTAGTAGAGCTTCTTGTGAAAGAGTTCGTCCAGGGAAGTACTGCCACCTTACCTATTTCTGCCGCCAAACAGTAATATCAGCATTACTGTGTTACGGGCGCAGGGGCAGGCTCCTCAGATCTTTGCGATTTAAAGCTCTGGGCGGCACTGCAACTGTTATGGACAGGCGTGTAGTTTACCATCAGGCGCACGACTTGTTCGTCCCGTCACATGGTACCATAAAAGTAATCTCAGTACAGATTACTAAAAAACCAACCTCAAAAGTCATTCATCCCCCTTTGCCACCATTAGAGGTAAAATATTTTCTTCAAATTTAAATAGGGACCACTACTAAGGGTAACCACTTTCCAACAAAAAAAGAATGATCAAAATCGGTTCACAAGAGTTATATAATGCGTAATACATGTACCTACATATAAAAAAAGCTTGGAATTGGTTAAAAAGAAAGCTCAAATTCGAAGTATACAACAGGTACATATAAGTGTTCTTCCAAATAGGCTATTACTGCCGTTTTTTATTATACATGTGCTCAGAAGTACTGGTATAAATTTTTAAGAGTCATTGTACTCAATAGCAAATAAATACGTCTCTACAATCAGAGTATCCCAATCTGTATCAATCTACAGCCAGACGAATGTAACGATCATAGAAAATTGAATGTTCACAGTGCACAACAATTACTTAAAAACGGGTTTCGTAGAACATTACCGGAGCATATTACGTATTCTGAGGCATTACTACGGTCGTGGTTTGTTGGAATCGTGTAATTTGGTGAATATTTTAGGTGTATCTTGGGCTATAACTCCTTTATTAAATATTAAACAACATCACATACATTGGTCTGATCACGAAGTAAGTAACTATGTTTATGTTTGTTATAATTATTAATACAAAAATCGAACACTCACTAGCAAACGTGGCTTGGTTGGCATAGTGTCTAGTAAGACGCTATGTCAACCAAGCGACGGAACGAACCAGTGGACCTCGCGAATTTTTCCACGTGCTTGCGTCTTATCTTTGTATTTGGTTTTCAACGACTTTTAGCCGTAGCGCCATCTATGAGGAATCTATGAAAGTATTTCGTCACCCAGTTAGGCAACTTTACAGCTACCAGCCCTGGCTAGAGATGTCGCTGTGTTTGTTTGTTTTTTTTTTTGCTTAAAGTTGATGAATTTTTATCCTTTTGGAGGCGATTAATGTTTATTGTAGCTCTCTAAGGTAGGTTGGTAGATTTCATGACACGCAAAGTGTTAAGAATAGGTAAAAGCCAGTACGTGAATATGAAAGAAATGTGATGTGAAATCAGCCTGCAAAATTTGTATATACAAACCATTTTTTGCATTTCAGTAACTTTGTGCTTTAAGATACGAATTTGAGAAAGTAAGGCGACGATAAAACACTTGTGTTATGGAAATCGGAAACAAGGACGATATTACAAACATCCAGACCCCACAATATAGAAAACTTCCGTTTTTCTACATTAACCCGGACGGGGATCGAACCCGGGACCTCATAGATGGCGACACCATGAAAACCGGTGTGCAAGCCATTCGACCGCCGTGAGGTCGTCAAATGTTTAAACATTCAAGTTTTATGTCTTCAAAGGTTTATGTCAAGGAGTTGACAGTTACAAGTAGCAGTAGAGCTCCTTGCGAAAGAGTTCGTCCAAGCTCGCGATGCCGGATTGATCCCCAAGTTTGCCACTCCTAGAAGTAGAACGTTTTCTTGAAATTGAAAAGGAACCAATACGGAGTTGTACTCTTTACAACAAAAAAAGAATCATCAAAATCGGTTCACAAATACCGGAATAATCGTAACATACACATACAAAAAAAATACAATCCAATTGAGAACCTCCTCCTTTTTTGAAGTCCGTTAAAAGGTTAAGAGACTCGGTTTCGGCGAGTCGTCGAGAGTTGTCGAGTTTTAGTCCAAAAAAATGTGTAAAAATTACAGGCACATGGGACTTGTCGACTTATGTCTCAGGGTGATGGGCGCAATGGCAGTGCCCCTCAGATCTTTGCAATTTAAAGCTCTGAGTGGCACTCCAACTGTTATGGACAGGCGTGTAGATTATCATCAGGCGGCGCACGACTTGTTCGTTCCGTCACTCAATATTATAAAAAAAATGCGACATGTTTGTTTTATACTGATGAATGATTCATAAAGGTACTGGTTTACATTTTGTTTAAAACCAGTTACCCGTTTTGGTTGTGATCTGCAGATAAGCATACAACTGCGAAACAAAACATTTTAATGGGTATTTACCCAAAGGCTACTTCTGAGACTCTTAAGTGCACGGTAGTACATAATTAAGCTTTCAATTGACTGTTATGTGTTATTAATTACCAATAAAATGTAAATATTGTCACTACCAAGTTCATATCTTTACCTTCGTTGGCAAGTTATTTCAACTTGGCATTTATTTGGTGGTCAATACCTGCTTAATAATTATTCAAAAAGAACTTGGCCTTACACGAGTATATATATATAGCTCATTTGGTGCTACACTGACGCAATTGTACTTCTTGTAATACAAATACAGGTGATGGATTTGAATTGATTTTAAATGTATTAATATTGGCGGGAAATATTATACAGGCCTCTATGTTTGTGGTAATATGATAGTATAAGGCGTGATTTCACGGTGTATCAAGATCATAGCTTCCCAATGTATCCCTACCGTCCCTCAGTGGGCGCTGAAGAGTCCTAGGAGGGCGCTGGGGCCCTCAGAAGCAATTGGGGGTGTTGATGCTGTCCAGGGACTCAACTGCATTTGAAAAAAATGAATTATCTACATATATAAACTACACTACATAATATATATTATATAATTTTTTTCCTTATGATTTTTTTGTGTTAAGTTAATGTAAAAATTCGTGTTTTCTATTGTTTTTTGTGGTGGTGGACGTGGTGGATTAATAATGTACAACTATTTACTTGGGTTCCATCTCAAATAGTTATAAGAAGAAACAAAGCAACCATAAGTAATAATTTATTATCATAGATACATTGATATTTTATGTAGATACTATGTATATATTCCCCTAAGTATCTATCATTTATATAGAGTTCTTAGATTTTTGCCATTGCTACACATGGGAAATAAAAGTATTTTTTGGGACTTACATCGCGTATATTTGTGTTTCTTTTTTGCAATAAAAAATAAGTGCACATTTGCCCTCCATCTCACCTGACGGAAAGTGATGATGAGGTCGACGATGTAGCATGCACACTTAAATAATACTTATTCATCGCCTTGAAAAGGTCCAAGTTTTATTTCGTAATATTCGTATTTTCTTAGCTTTGCATGCAACTTCGTAAGCTAAGCTGAGTTAGCAGCTTCGTGCGCGGCATGTGCTTGACTCATGGGAAATAACAAATAAAAGAAAATAATGATGCTTCCAATATTATTGTTTACTAATATTAAGTATATTATAACATTAGCTCTTAGGTTTTCGCGATTGTTACACATAGGAAATGAAACTATTTTTCCGGATTTAAATAGCGTATATTTGTTTTTTCAAACAAGCCAACGTTTCAGGCCCTTTGCAGGTCCCATGGTCACGGTTGACCATGACAGTCAACCGACAGAAAAGTAGTTTTATAACATTAGTGTTAACTTTTCAACAAAAAGCAGCGGCACAAAAAAAATCTGTTTACATGTTGAAAGAAGAAAAGGGCTAAGCGGCACATGGGTTAAGTTAAAAATGAGTTACATAGGTAGTAAAATTATATTAGAAAATCCATTACTAGTGTTTATTTAAAAGTTTAAATGGATTTACAGGTTTAGGTACATTTTACAGTTCTTTTTTAACGTTAACAAAATAAATTATAGTTAACAAAAGGATCTTACACTGATAAAGAAGATTCCAATGATGTGGATTTTAATTTATAGATTTTGAGACTTTCGTGGTTATTCACTAAATGTTTATCACTAATACCAGGTTTCTTACCACGGTATGACTTCTTTTTATTTTCCCGATATTTCGAAACAGTTGCACGGTCCATGGTTACGGGTTGGCTGGACGGCGGCAGATGACAGCTTTAAGAGCATACATATCTGTCTGCCCTCTTGCGCTGTCGACGACTACCTTCATCGCGATTTCGCGATTCGTGATCTCGACGGCTTCTCGTACCAACCGTGGTATGTAGTGACGTTCTGTCGAGAGTACCTGGGGGCTATGCAACTCGATCCAGTGGTTAGTGTCAGTCTGTGTGAGATGTTGTGCTATAGCCGACTTCTGTGCATCATTGTTTTTAACTGCTCGGATGTGTTTCTTCATACGATCGACAATTGTTCGTTTAGTCTGACCGATATACGAGCTCCCACAACTGCAGTTCACTTTATAGACACCCGGTGTTTCTAAAGGAATGTGGTCTTTTGGTGAACGTAACATTTTTCCTATTTTGGTTAAGGGGGTGAAAACAGTTTTTATGGAAAACTTCCTTAGCGACCTGGCTATTTTTTTGGCTATTTTTTAATATCGGGAAGATAAAAAGAAGTCATACCGTGATAACAAACCTGATACTAGTGATAATCATTTAGCAATTATTGTGCTTGTAAAGGCTCAGATGGTATTATCATCTTAAACAATATCTTGTTACTTGTTCTTGTACATTTTGTTACGTGTACCGGTTATACTTTTTCAGCAAAAGTGATTCAAAGATCTACAGATTTTTTACCTAATGTGGCTAATATCAACGTCAGGATGAAATAGGAATAAAACTTCAAACTCATCTGCAGCCGGAAACAGGCATGACACGTCCGTTGCATTGTATTGTTTTGTGTTGTGACCACTACAAAAGGGACTGTGAACGAGTCGAAATTAAAAATTCAACTATGACAGTTCATACATAGGGCGCAATGTAAGTTTCTGGAATTGGCCACTTACATAACAATATTTATAACGTAATTAGAAAATTTGAAAATGGAACTCTTTGGCTGAAGAATACAGTTTTTTTTCATCTGACTGTCACTTGTTTTTACATTGCGGCGTCATTTTAGAAATTGATTGTCTACATCACCATGGATTTAACTCGTGAAAATTTTTGTATTATGATTTTCTACGACTTTAAGTATAATTGAACAGCTCAGCGGAGCTTCGCTCAGTTTCGAAGTGCTTTTGGCGATGAAGCACCATGCAAGACGACTATTTATAGCTGGTTTGCAGAATTCAATCGCGATCGTGTGAATTTCAGTGACGAATTTCGTGATGGTCGCCCGTCCACTGCTGTGAACAACAAAAACATCGACGCTGTGCGCCGTATGATCAAAACAGACAGGCATGTGACATACCTTGAGATTCGGGCATCTATAGGCATAGGCATGAGTCAAATACAATCAATACTACATAAACATTTGGATGTGAAAAGCTGCGCTCTCGGTGGATCCCACATAATTTGACTGAGGCTCAAAAAACGGTTCGCGTCACTTGGTGCAATGCCATATTTACCAAATTCAAAGAAGAAGCGTCAAATTTGGTGTGGGACATAATATATAGTAACAGGTGACGAAACATGGATTTATTGTTACGGTCCCAAAACAAAGCAGCAATCGAGCGTATGGGTCTTTCGAGATGAGCCGAAACCAACCAAAGTGGCGAGCGTGCAAAGTGCCGCTAAGCGGGTGATTGCTTCTTTTTTTTAATAAAACTGGACACATCGTTACTGTTGCTTTGGATAATTGTTGTACCGTGAATAGTGATTGGTATACGACCATTTGTTTGCCGGAAGTTATTGACAAACTTCGTAAAAATAACC
Organism: Hyposmocoma kahamanoa; assembly: GCF_003589595.1. Taxonomy (NCBI): domain Eukaryota; kingdom Metazoa; phylum Arthropoda; class Insecta; order Lepidoptera; family Cosmopterigidae; genus Hyposmocoma; species Hyposmocoma kahamanoa. The sequence goes on along the minus strand of NW_020653852.1, from coordinate 15,421,968 downwards.
GCAAACTTCGTATCATCTTTCACCACGATAATGCCAGTTCTCACTCGGCCAGACAGACAAATGAATTTTTGAAGATGAAAAACGTTGATCTTATGAGCCACCCCGCGTACAGTCCCGACCTGGCGCCTTGTGACTTTTAATTATTTCCGAAAAAGAAGAACGCGAAGAAAAAGTTACAAAGTTAAGTTAAAAAGAAGAAGTTACGTGGTCTACGATTTTCATCGTCTGAAGAGGCTGTCGAAGAGTATGAAATATATGTTTCAAAAATGGTCACGGAGGAGTGGCAAAATGTTTTCAAAATTGGTTCATTCGTATGAAAAAGTTCATTAACGCTTACGGAGAATATTTTGAGAAACAATAAATTCATTTGTAGTATTTTTTTCTTATTCATTCCGGAAACTTATAGCGCGCTCCACGTTTAACACATTTATAACGCTATCATTGTTTTAAATGCTAATTTTAGATCACTTTTATTGACAATAAAATAAAAAAACGATTAATATCAGAAACTGTTTTTACGAACGAAATAAATTATTTTTTTATTGCAATTATTTAATCAAGTTTTTATTGAGTAGTTTTCTATCGTAACCAATTGAACTACTTATAGAAGGAGTTTCGAAAATATGAAATGAATTTTAGGAAATTGTTTCAGTCATCCAATTCTGTGGAACACTAGACAATACGATACAAATAAATGACCAATGTTTTGGATAATTAATTTCACAGTGTAGAGGAATTTATTTATTTACACGTAATTGTAATTTTGTTTTATTTTAGGTTGTCGATTATATTCTGCCCCTGTTTATTTAATAATTAATTAACAATGTAGGGGAATTTATTTCGACGTAATTGTAATTTTGTTTTATTTTACGTCGTCGTGTATATTGTTGTTCACATTACTGTTTTATTGTTTAATGATTAGCTTGTATTATGGTTTATGCGTTTTCTGGACAAATAAATGTCTTTTTATTTATTTATTTATTATCAACAATAATTTAATATGTTTTTAACATAGTAATTGTTATATGTAAATGTTATTTTGTTTGTAAACTTTTATTGATTATGTCATTGACGACTATATTATTCCTTGACACTGTATTTTAATTATGATATTGATATGAATTAATGATTGTGTTATATTTCTTAGTTTTTTTGTATAATAATATGATTCTACGTCTCAGTTACTAAATAGATCTAGTAGCAGTAGAACACAATTGTGAGAGAAGTACTGCCATTTATTTCTGTCGCCAAGCAGTAATGTGAGCGTTACTGCGTTCCAGTTTTGAAGCGTATAAAGGTGCTGGAGAAATTACAGACACCTTTCAAAATATGTCTCAGGGTGACGTGCGCGGTGGTATTGCCCCTCAGATGTTTGTGATTTAAATTTCTGAGTGGCACTGCAACTGCCATGGCCAGGCGTGTCGCTTAACACCAGGCGAACGACTTGTTCGTCCCGTCACTAGGTATCTTAAAAAAGGAATAGTTTAGTATAACCGTAAAACTGCTTTCACTTTCCCGACACATCAGGAAAATTGAATAATTGTGGAACATTACCTGATTAATTTGAATTCGAAATTACTGTGTCACCATTAAAAAGAAAAGAACGAAAAGAACTCGTATACCGTAGCAATGTTGCGCTTTAACCGGTTAACGGCCGTGGTTAAAACGATGATGACGGTTCGCTTCGCTACAATTGGCTAAATTTTTTATATTACAATTCAAAGGTGTAAGAGGGACACCATTTTGGCTTAGTTAGGCAGATAAATTTCGTCTTCGAATCCCGGTTAAATTATTTTTATACACAGTACATACAGTACAGAACAGACGATAGTATTGAAGGTACTTACTTACTCGTGAGAAATTAATTAGGAATATGCATATATAAAATTGCGACAAAAGTGATTTTATCATTTAGAAGTGATGAAAATATGAACCACATGAAACAAATGATGTATCTAGTTCTCTCCTGTTCAAGCACAAATAAATAAAATAAATAAAAAATAAAATGTCTTTATTACCAATAAAACAAAACGACAACTATAAACAAGTAGCAGTAGAGCTCCTTGTGAAAGAGTTCGTCCAGAGAAATACTGCCACCTTACCGATTTCTGCCGCCAAGCAGCAATGTGACGATTTCTGCGTTCCGGTTTTGAACGGTAGTAGGGGCGGTGAAATTACAGGCACATGAGATTTTATCAATTTACGTCGAAAGGTGACGGGCGTAGTGGCAGTGCCCCTCCGATCTTTGCGTTTTAAAGCTCTGAGTGGCTCTGTAACTGTTACGGACAGGCATGTCACTTCCCACCAGGCCCACGACTTGTTCGTCCCGTCATTTGAATTTGTAAAAGAAAATGTTATCGACGAAATAATTGTTGTGAAATTTTTAAACCTCTCTCCTGAAAAGTTGTAATTTTGCAGTTGTGGCTTTATTACTGAATGCGATATGTTGTTTTGTTGGTGCATGCAATAGTTGAAAATGTTTACTAGTCAAATAACATTGCACGTACAGTAAGCTTGATAATAATATTACTTATTGTGTTGCCTATGTAACCGCAAGATTGAAGTGTAATTTTGAACCGTAGATTCTAGCTAGAATGTAGGCTAATAAAATTACCAGAAAACCGCAAGATCTTGGAAATATCATCTGCATAGCGTTTGCGGTCTCTTGGGCCTCGTTAGCGGAAAATTGATACTTAGTTGCAAATTGACACTCGGTTGAGTGAGGGTAGGCAAATGTACCACGCATATATACATATATACTGGTTTATTTGTAAGATACTAATAACCTCCCAGGACTATATTACTAACATCATAAACATTAGCTTTGGAACGAGCTATGCTCGGAGTTTCTCTGAAAGATAAACTCCGTAATGAGGTTATCAGACAGAGAACCAAAGTGATCGACATAGCTCTTCGGATAAGCAAGCTGAAGTGGCAGTGGGCTGGACATATCTGCCGAAGAACCGACAACCGCTGGGGTAAACGAGTTCTTGAGTGGAGACCACGACTTGGCAAACGTAGTGTGGGACGCCCTCCAGCCAGATGGAGTGACGCTCTACGGAAGATTGCTGGCAGGAAATGGATGCGTCAAGCCGAGAACAGGGCGAAATGGCGTGCATTAGGGGAGGCCTATGTCCAGCAGTGGACTGCAATAGGCTGATGATGATGAAACATTAGCTTTTGTTCCATGACTTTTGACGAAACATAATAAATGTATCAATAAATAAACTTTAAATTTTTTGTTGTATATCTCTGACACTTTCGAGATCTGTATCTGGTAGTACGTTGTTCATATAGTTATCACCGTCTTGAGCGATCTATTTGAATATTTTTATTACGGTATAAAAGTAAAATGTGATGAATTATTAAGATTATATATTACCTCAGCTCGAATTCGAATTCTTTCCGTACTAATACGGTTCATTTTGCTTGAGTCGAGCAGAGACTCTGGAATTCAGAATTTATTTTTTTTACAAACGAAAATAAAGCCTTTTGAAAAACGTGTATCGTATAGTATACATGTTCTATTTAGTTCAATTTGATATAAAAAAAAAATTGGTATTTGTAAAGTATTTATTGAACACAGCGATTTTCTAGTAAAATTTCGAGGTAAGTTTGTATTTTTTCTATCGTGAAAATTTTTTGGAGTCGTGTTTTCACACCGTATAATAATTAGTGTACATTCTCAATTTTACTATATAATAATTCGACACTTTCACTGTTATGCGAAATCAACCAAAGCAATTTGAGGTTGTATGGTTTCTTAAAATTCATGGAATAAAAGTTGTTATTTGTGATAGCAATGGAGTCCTGTGAGGTTGTTCCTATTTTACAAACAACCCTGTGTTATGTGTGAGAATTTGTAAATGCCAGTACGTTATAGTCGACTTTTTATGTATGCTTTCGGATCTATATCTCGATTTAAGTATCTCGCCCCCCTAGGGTGATTTGAATGGGTGTGAAATGGAAGATATAAGAACAAATAATTTATTTTCATTTGGTATAATAACATTTGGTACAATTTCTAAAATTTTTATTCCATTAAATCTACAATCGCAAAAAGTAATTGTTTTTGTATAGCTTTAAATGCTTTTTGTGTTGAAACTTTAAGCAGAATATTTAATTGCATATAACTAACCTAACCTAAACCCACAGGAGGAGGTCGAACCAACTAACAAATGCAAACAAATTCGATTCTGGCAGCTTTGTCATATACTAACCA
>NW_020653852.1:15402659-15417736 GCF_003589595.1 Hyposmocoma kahamanoa | reverse complement strand
ATGCAAACAAATTCGATTCTGGCAGCTTTGTCATATACTAACCTAACTTAAACCCACAGGAGGAGGTCGAACCAACTTGCAAATGCAAACAAATTCGATTCTGGCAGCTTTGTCATATAATAACCTAACCTAAACCCACAGGAGGAGGTCGAACCAACTAGGAAATGCAAACAAATTCGGTTCATTCACCTATACACCACTGGAATTATATATATATATATATATAAGAACATATATAAGAACGTTATGTTCAATATGAAACGACTACTACCGTTGCGTTTTGAGGATGTTTTCTAGGACAGCACTTTGTCATTGCTCCCAAGTCAATTAAGTTTTTAACTGTGATATGCAGTTTTTTGTATTGTCGTCTGGCGATATACTAATGCCGGGTATTACAGAATGATCTTGGTACCTGTTTACATAACGGTATTGCTGGCGAAGCTGCATATTGGTTTTACAGGTGGCTGTCGCCTAAAACCATTAACGATCTTCTTTAGAATTGTATTAGATAGGTAATTTAGTTTTAACTAACACGCGTGTTTCGTTAACACTTATTAATTGCACGTATGTGATATTTAAATTGAAATAACTCGCAGTTGATTTCTTATCGCAGTTAACTCATGATTAACCCCAACTTTATTTTATTTTAAATATACTTTTCTTAGAATAATATAATTATTAAAATCGGCTCGTAGTCGATTTCATTATCGCGGTTAACTCGCGGTTAACCCTGACGTAAATTTATTTAAAATTAACTACTTAAAATCACGTAGGTACTAATATTGTTCAAAGTAAAATCGCCTTGCAGTCGATTTCATTATCATGGTTAAGTCGCAGTTAACCTAGACGTAATTTTATTTAAAATGAAAATTACTTGATTTATTAGCACGTAGGTACTAATATTGTTCGAATCAAAATCGACTAGCAGTCGATTTCGTTATCGTGGCTAACTCGCAGTTAACCCCGACGTAATTTTATTTAAAAAATATACTTTACTAATTAGCACGTAAATACTAATAATATTTAAATTAAAATCGACTCGCAGTCGCTTTCGTTGTCGTGGTTAACTCGCGGTTAACCCCGACGTAAATTTAAAAAAAATTGACATTTTAACGGGGCAGTGGAGGTATGCTTGTTGCCACGCACGAAAAAGGAATGAGGATAAAAAATGGTGTTTGATGCCTGGTAGGGAGTGTCAATGTCAAAAAAATTTTTTTTTTTCTAAAAACCATGCGGTGTTGCCTAGTAAGTTAAGGAAACTACCTGGTTAAATATTTTATCGAGATTGAAGCGACGAACCTACCCAGTGACCTTTATATCATGCAAGAATATGTCAAATGTCTGTATACCATAAATTAGTTATGTCTGTTGAGCGTTATATCGACTGAAAATATGTCATTTGTTGTTATATATTACGAAGCGCACCCGATTTGAATATTAGACATAACTTCTAAATGACTACCATCTCAGTCAACCGTGACCAGGCCCCCCATCTTGATTGTACAGTTTGTTTACTCCACTTAAAGTGTGGTTGAATTACATTACATGAAATCAGTTCTTATTACTTTATATATGTATATATATATATATAACTCTCTTTCTCTCTCTCTCTGTGTGTGTATGTATGAGCATGCGTGTGTTTGTGTGTGTGTATGTTTGTGTGTGTGTGTGTGTGTGTGTGTGTGTGTGTGTGTGTGTGTGTGTGTGTGTGTGTGTGTGTGTGTGTGTGTGTGTGTGTGTGTGTGTGTGTGTGTGTGTGTGAGAGAGAGAGAGTGTGGGTGTGTGGATAGGGGTGTGTGTGTGTCTATGTATATATTATTCTTAGTTTCGTATTTTGAGCGTTGTGTAAAAAAAAATTATGTAATTGGTTTAAGTTACATATTCCATCGCCAAATTGCATACAAAAGTATTTTTTTATTCAAGAAATTGAATGACAATTGTTAATGATTAAACAATTCCACTATGGCAGTGCAAACAGGCACAGAATCCAATAGACAATTTCAGGGAAATAATTTATTTGGGCAAAACTAACAAGAGTATTTTGAATTGTATTGCGTTGTCGTTAAGTTCAAATTGATAAATCACTCGAGTGCACAGCAATAAATAACCTCCCTAAAACTGTCATGTTTCTCTGATCAAACAGACTTACGACATGTATTGTGTGCAAAGTATTCGGATTAAGCTTTGATGTGGCTTTAACACTCGTTCAGATTATGTTAGTAGTTTATATAGCTTGTTTGGAGAGCGGTGTAAACCGGAGTTTTAGTGATTAGTCTTAATCCTCTGTAAACACGTAATCGTCGGTTAACATAATCGTATTGGTATAGAGTGTTTTGTTACAACTTGAAAGCAGATTAATATTTTATTTGATTGTATTAGAAACAGTGTACGTCTCAAGTGTTATTAATTAATTTATTGTATTATACATCAAATTGCACATTACAAATGTTAGGTAAACAATAAATACATACTTCGCAAAATATAATACAATATTAGACCCCGTAAGGGCATGGCAATATCGACGGAGAGGGTCTCACTACTTAAGACAGTATTATATTTCATTTAGGTATTTAGTGGTAGTAGAGCTCCTTCTGAAAGTGTTTGTGCAGGGAAGTGCTGCTACCATACCTGTGTCAGCCATCAAGTCACTGCCACCAATGCTCACATTAGTGCGTTCCGGTTGTGAAGGGTATGGACGTAGGTGAAATTACAGGCACATGGAACTTCCTAACTTATGTGGGATTGAAAGCTCTCAGTGGCACTGCAACTGCTATGGATAGGCGTCTCGCTTACCACCAAGCGTTCGACTTGTTCGCCCGTCATTTGGTATCATAAAAAAAGTATTTGCTTTTCAAATTACACACTAGATCCCTATACAATAAATTATATCAATTAACATATTAACATCAAAGATTATAGCCAAATCTAAATTGATATCCTAACCCATACTCAAATTTTAATTAAGTAGTTAGTATTTTCATTCATTGTTTTTGGCTTAATAACCATTTTGAAACAATGGAGCCCCGATTTTCTTGTAAATGTTTTGATAGAGGTTGTGTATAATATATAATAGTACTAATAATGCTCTTTACTAATTATTACATAGTCCTAAATACTTCTATGACTGTGTAAACAGGGCATGCACAATTTCGATACAATAACTGAAAAGTTTGAAGCAAGTTATACATTTTCATACTTGAAAACACTAAAGCGTGTAAGCAAGTTACAAATAACAAAAGCATTCAAAATGCACAGTAGGTAAATATGATGTAATATAGAGTACAGGTCGTGCGAACTAAAAACACAATCTCTGCGTTTTTCACGTAAAAGTTACACGTGTCCGTATGTATCTAAGTACATACCTAAGGTAAACATACGAGTGGTTTGTTAATTAGTCATCATTTCAAAGAATTCAATACTATTACTAGAAGACCTTTCAAACAAAAGGGTAACATGAAACTTTCAAATAATCGATTTAACTGCTGATTAACGTTTCAAATATGAGATGTTATTACAAGTCAAAAGTCTAAGATAAAGAGGATGGGTAGAATCTGGAACACTGCTCTGCGCTCGAAGACACGCCTAATTGATGTTGGGAAAAGGACTGCCAGGCTGAAATGGGACTGAGTTGGACACGTCTGTCGCAAGCACACACAGAACCACTTGGGTGGGTGCCGGAGAATAGCCAGCGTCGACGAGGCACACAAAGGTGGGATGGCTTGGACGCATATACTGGGAACTGTGAAAGTCGTGAGGGGAGGCCGCAGGCAGCAGTATGATACTGTAGAAAAATTAAAAAAAAAGAACCCTAAAATTATTTTTTTATAACGGAAATTGAACTTGAGACCACCTAGCGCTCACAGTGCTATCTGTTTTGCTACTGAGGCCATCAGTATAACTTTGAACTGCCTCTGTGGCCGAAGGGATACCATGCTGGACTGCCACACAGAGGTCTCGGGTTCGATCGAGCGATTCGAGTCGGGAGTAATATTTGCATGGCCTACATCTATTTCTCTCGTGAGTTTGGGTGTAATTTGTGGTTGTCTATATGTGTATGTCCATGGCATCCGCGATACAGGCTTTCCCTAGTGCAGGGTTATGAGTGTGTGCGTTAAATATATATATTATTTTGAAGGTTGTCATTATTTTTTACAAAGAATACCAATCATCTAATCAACAGTTGTCTTCACGAGTTTTTTATGAGTGAGTGCTGTTGTACTACAGAATTAAATGACTATGACTTTCTATGTTTAAAAAAAACTACTTATAGACAGCCGTGTCTAGCAGACAGACGTGACCGCATCGATTCAAAAACTCACTGTATAAAATAACAAACAAACTGAGCAATTTATGTCATGGGGTGACGGCAAAATTCCTTCACGTCGTTGGATGGAAAACGAGGAGGACAATTCGACTGTTTTTTTTTTCTTTGTAAGTTACGTGTTAACTTCAGCATTTGTGAACCAATCTTGATGAATCTTTTTTTGTTGGAAAGAGGGCACGTCAGGTGGTTTCATTTAAATTTGATGAAAATATTCCACCTCTAAGGGCTACAAACTGGGTGATGAATGACTTTTGAGGTAGGTTTTTTTTAGTACCGAGATTATTGACCTAAACATCAGCGGATGCTGATTTTATGTATTAAAAAAACGCGAAAAATGTACATGATTCCTGAATCTATCTACATGAAAAAGCTTTCTGTTTTCTTTCTTATTGTATCTAATAAAATGTTATTGAAATGATTTTGTGACATTTATTAACAAAAGAATAAATCTGCATGAAACGCGCTGCATAGCCGGTATGAATCTGTCCACCGGCTGGTTGGTCTTTCCCTCCACAATACCGGGCGTGTCCCTCCCTTAAACTGTGCCTCCTGGTATATCCGGCTTGTCCGAGTCAGATTTACTCTTGCTGGGTGTGGTGCCAATGACAAATGACCAATGAAAACAATCAATCTACCTAGATTAAACTTTGTGGAATTTTATGAAAGTTATATTTAAAGAAAACAGATGAACTGCTTTTTCGGCTTACAGCCTGTTTCTGGAAGGTTTGTAAATTATTTCAGCGTGCCCTTTAGGTCATGTCACGACTGAAACATCCGCAATGAATATCAGCATCGATGAATGCGAATGCTGATATTTTAATTTATGCTGATTATCCGCGGATGCGGATGCAGATGCTGATATTCACAACAACCCTTGTGTAAATTACCAAAAAGTAATCCGAGAAAGAGAGAAGGAGAGAAAGAGAGAAAGAGAGAGGGAGAGAGAGAGAGAGAAGAGGTAATTATAATTAGTGTTGTATTAAAAAGAATGTTATAAATAGATACATAAGTGTAATAAAAAGTAAAATACTTTTTTTCTTCACTTGTCAAAACGGGAACATTCAGAAAGATCGTCTGCCATTCCGACTCAAAGTGACAAGGCGATTATTGTTTTCGTAAATCAACCGTGAAGCAGTATGTGACAGACAATAAATATAAGGATACGGGTGAGTGCTATTGGATCGAATCAATGTTCTTCGAAATTGTTTAAAAATAAAAGGTTGAATGAAATAACTCGAAATACGATCGAGTAACGTTCAGAAATCATTGTGTGAGATTGAACAATAAAGACGTCCGAACTGGCACTTTCCTTGCATAACTGCAGGACTGCAAATATTGCGAGGAGGCTTATCGGTTATTACCTATTTAATAATGGCTGTTATAGAGTTCATTTTGTCTAATAATATCATTGTACCATTCGTAATATTTGCTTCCAGAAATGTTATAAGTACATGGCATACCGCATTGCGACAAATTCCCGCTTTTCTCATCTCTAGCTTAACCTGTCATGCGGAACACGGCAGCCGTATATTCTCTGGAGTTATTTTTAAACCCTTTATTTTGCGTTGCTATTCGAGTCAGGGCAAAGTGCATTAAATACCATTTTAAATATCAGTGCCAGGCGTTCTTTATAACTAAATTTTACATTACCAATGAAGTAATTTAATAGTAATAAGTTTGTATTAGTATTAGGGGTTAAAGTATGAAATTGCCGTTTTATTGCAATAGGTTCTTTGAATTTTCATAGAATCTTCATGGTTTGAGGTTTTCGAATGAAACTTTTTTCAAATGGTTTCTGTGATTTTTTTTTTTTAATTTGAAACATTTGAATGTCGACTTTCAATTGTTTTTGTTATTCAATTTAGACAAGAAAGATGGATACTGCGAAAATTCGAGTGATTTTTGAATACGAGTTCCGACGCGGAACTAACGCGGCAGAAACAGCCCGCAATATCAATGCTGCGTTTGGAGAGGGGTCTACTAATGAACGCACCGTGCGATTTTGGTTTAAACGCTTTCCTGATGGAAATTTCGACTTAAAGAACGAGCCACGAGGAAGACCGCCCCACACAGGTGAATAACGATGAATTAAGAGAGATAGTGGAAGCCGATCCTAGTCAAACTACCCAGGAATTAGCGGCATGGTTTAACGTTACCTTACCCACAATATTGACTCACTTGCGTCAAATCAATAAAATAAAAACATACGAAAAATGGGTGCCTCATGATTTGACTGATCTGCAGAAAGAAACGCGTGTTGAAACTTGTGTTGCCTTGTTGAACCGGTACAGAAATGAAGGAATATTGGATCGAATTGTAACATGTGATGAAAAGTGGATTCTTTATGATAACCGGAAAAGAAAAATGCAATGGCTGACCCCAGGTCAAATGCCACAACAGTGTCCTAAAGCAAAACTTACCAATAAAAAGGTAATGGTAACTGTTTGGTGGTCTCAGCATGGTGTTATTCACTATAGTTTTCTCCGATCTGGTCAAGCAATAACGGCAGATGTCTATTGTGCCGAACTCCGAACCATGTTGACAAAACTAGCAGTAAAACAGCCCCGACTCATGAATCGATCTTCACCATTATTGCTCCACGACAACGCGAGACCTCACACAGCACGAGAAACCATTTTGACCCTTCAGGAACTGCAGTTAGAAACCATTCGTCATCCTCCGTATTCACCAGACCTTGCTCCAACGGACTACCATTTTTTTCGTGATTTGGACAATTATCTACGTGACAAGAAGTTTTCTTCCCAGGAGGCAGTACAAAATGCTTTCACACAGTTTGTGCAGTCTAGATCGTCGGAGTTCTATCGCAAAGGCATTAATAACCTTCCCATTAGATGGCAGCAATGTATAGATAATAATGGCAACTATTTTGATTAAATAAATTTGTTAAAAACTTAAAAAATAAACAATTTAGATTTTCAGTACAAATCGGCAATTTCATACTTTAACCCCTATTATTTCGAAAAATTCAAGGACACTGGTTCATTGCTAAACAAAATAGAAATGAATAATTTAAAAAAATCATGCTAAGTCATGTAATTTCACCGGTATACTCGAATTTTGATGCGTAACATTTTTATCTGACAAATGTAACAAATTTATCGAATGTGACGAAGGTTGGGAAAAGGTGCAATGTGTGATAATGACGTCATGTTGAAAACTGTACCAATATTTGTCGTACCCTTGGTATAATAAGGCCACCTGTGATCATGCGTTATAAATGCTTTTATCACACGAAAGTCGTAAAAGTAATAAATACCAGGGACCAATAACTCATGGGGTAATCCTCATACTGCTAATCCTCATACTTCGTAACTCTGAAAACGGTCAAAACCGTTTTATATATACCTACTCACCGATGGCCTGGGAGTAAACCTCAAAAGTCATTCATCCCCTAGTTTGCCACCCTTAACGGTGGCTATTTTCTTCAAATTTAAATGAGATCACTTCTAAGGTATCCTGTTTCCAGCAAAAATCATCAAAATCGGTTCACAAATGAGTTATCGCGTAACATACATACAAAAAAAAACAAACAGTCGAATTGAGAACCTCCTCCTTTTTTTAAATTGGGTTAAAAAGAATAGTCGGCCATATCCATAAAACTCGGTGCAATAAGCGCCATCTAGTTGTTTTGTTTGTTATCATTAAAAATTTGAGTAGCTTTTATAAAAATGCAGCTTGTCAATATAAAATAAATTTCTTACAAAAATAGTAAAGTTATTTAGTACTCGTCGCGACGCCTGGTATAGGTACTAAATACCCGACTACGCTGTCTTGTATCGCGGTTGGCAGTCCTTTTGAGCGATTGGCCCATGATAATTCGAATTATATGAAACTAGCTATGTATAATGTGAAATTTTATAACTCTCCTATTAAAGTATAAAAGGATTGTCGTCTAATTTTCTTCCTAGAAATGTTAACCTCCTAAGCCCCATGTGCATCAAAATGTACATAATATGTGAAGTGATTCTGATGCAGACAATATTATTCTTAACATCACTTAAACGTCCAATGTACGTTATGATGAAAATATCGCATTCAAAGAAGAATAGCGAGCTCCCATATAAATTTTTGTTGACATAATTATGAAAAATATGTGAAAATGTAGAGTTAAATTCCTGAACAAACTTGGTTTTGGGTTTACTATTCTGAGAAGTACCTGGAATTAAAGATATTCTAGTTTGAGATTTTAGAGTTTATAATTTACATAATTGAATAAAATACACTCGATATATTATATCAAAATAAACTGCAGAAGCCGTAAACAGAGTTAATAGAAGCTGTATGGTGCCGCAGGTTTGTGACGTGATGGTCAAAAGGCATGAAGTTAAGCCATAATAAGTTATATAATAATACAGTCCATGCCTGCTGGTACCTCGGGCACAAAAGATTTTTTTTTTGTGAATGAAGCCATCTATATCGGGAACTTTTTTCAAATCAAATCAAAACAATGTTTATTTCATAGGTAAGCATTATTACTCTTGAAATCGTCACATTGGTTAAACTCTACCGCTCATTCGTAAGGCAGATTCCCCTGAGAAGAATGAGCAAGAAACTCTAGGGGTTGTCTTTGTAAATAACATTTGTACGCATTCAACATTTACAACATATTTTTTGTTTTGCTTTCAAACGTCAGAGATTACCACGGATTTTTGTTATCCAAGTACGCAGAAGTTGTATAATAATCTTTAGTATAAAGTTTTTGTTTCACTATAGTTTTAAATCTCGTGAATGGCAAATTTTGTATATCAACCGGAATCTTGTTATAGAAGCGTATACATTGCCACTTAAATGAATTTGTCACTTTGTGAAGACTACTAATAAGAACAGCTAGTTTATTTTTATTCCTCGTATTAATGTTATGTCTGTCACTATTTTTCATAAAGTGGTTACTATTCCTCTTAACATAAATTACATTTTCATAAAATATGTCCTACTGTGACTCTAGTGTAAGAATATTAATTTCCTTAAACTTATCTCTCAAAGATACTCTGGATTGGATTGGATAGATTTTTGTTAGCTGTACCACTTTCTAGCGTAGCACATTTGGAGAAGAAATTATCTACTTTATTTTTTATATAATGTAGTTATTCTTTTATTGCAAATCGGTCAAATTAATGCATTAGATATTATGCGAACTAACTTAATGTGGACCAATCTATACGTTGGTATTGAAAATCTCTTTTTGGTCATTAGATGTCGCTCAACGTTAATAAACTTAGAAATTGAACGTTGTAGATATCCTTCCGATTATATACTAATTAGTCGTTTGAGTTTCATTTAAATACGATTTTATTTCCAGACTTAGACGGGCCTTTAGTATAATTTGATAAATCTAATGAATTTATTTTATTCAAATTGTAATTTGAAGTCATTACTTTTGAAGACGCTTAATTCTTTTAACAATATTTTCGCTATTGTTCTTTAACGCTGTATATTGTACATGACCATATGTCTAGAAAAATAAATTTTTCATACAAAACTGAGGGCATGCTTGCTTGTGCTTGAAGCACGTAATTATATTTGGCACATTTTAATGTTAACGCGTTTAGCGCTTTCTCCATTACATTGCTGGGTATTTGGATGTAAACGTCTCCCTTTGAAAGTTGTTATTTTGCAGATGAGGCCTTATTACACCAAGGACTACCGCAGTAGTTGGAGAGAAAACGGCTACGAAAATCAGAGGTATCACAAATCGATACCTCCAATAAACACTATGCCAACTTAATATTTGGCCTTGTTCTATTTTTATTTTGTTTCATTACTTTTTTTATAAAATTACTTCGTTGTTTTTTTTTCGAATTTTTTGTTTTGTGTCTTTATTTTCACTACATTTGAGGAGCATAATATTAGTAAATAAGCCATATTTATTTATTTTTTTATTTACAAAAATAACAGAATATGATCAATAAAATAAAGTCGGCGTACTGCCAGAGGTATCGAAATATATTGTTGAAATTTCATAACAGTGAATAAAATGGTGGAAACCTTTCCCTTTGCCACGGCCCTTTCAACTAACTTTGAGTTTTGACAGCTGGATTTTGGAAGCCGTACTTATTCAGAGCATTTTCTTCACTTCATATAGCTCCTTAAACCGTTGTACAAGATTGTAGCTGTCTAGTCTAGTAGCAATATATTACAATAATAAAGTCAAAAGAATAAGGCAGTCACCCCATTCAGCCGTACGCACTTATTAACTTTCGCATTACATTATATTAACATTTCAAAACGGGAATAAATGCAATTAAACAATTTAATAGATATTTTCACACCTGCCTATTATCCCGACATTTCGGCCTGACTGAATCAGCCCGTGATTACGGCCAATGAAACCAGACTTAGTCAGCCCATGACGACGGTCATTGCAACTGGGCCGACAATGACTTAAAGAAATTACCTTGCTCTCCTTTGTATGACTCACCTGGTGAAATTACAGGCACATGGGACTTATCAACTTATATCTCAGGGTGTCGGGCACAGTGGCAGTGCCCCTCAGATCTTTGCAACTGTTAGGGACAAACGTATTGCTTACCACCAGGCACACGACTAGTTCGTCCCGTCATTTAGGAATTTAAAAAAAAAATATTGATAGCTTTTCTCACCTGCGGTTAAATTTTAAGCCCCTGTTCCGCAGTGGACATATTCTAGTTGATGCTGATACAGTACTTCAAACGTATCTTAAATCACCAAGAATAGAGAATTTCCTAAGAATCATAACTACAGTGTCTAACACGTTACACAAATGCGAATAATCGGGAAATTCAAGGTACTGCGTAACTAATGGCATACTTAACATACATACAAAAAGATAAATTTGGTTACGAAGACTCGTGTTTTAAATACGAGGCGAATGTAAAACTAGAGACTTCATATTTATGAAAACATGGTTCAGATAATATTTTAGCGGGAGACTCGTATTTGCTATGTAAAACGTATGGAAATCTAGGGACCTCATAATTGCAAAATGCTTCATTTGGTTGGATGTCACGCACAGCACGAGTTTCTTAATGCTGCGCGTGCGCGTGACAAGTTAACTTTAAAAGCATTAAGTGCTATAATAGGTATTCCGTTAAGTTTTGCTATTAAGCCTGCCGTGCACAGCCGCTAGATCAAAACGATATTGGGCGTTCGTAAGTTCGTAATTCCAATGTCCGTTATGATGCGTTCCCATGGTCCGTGATGTCAAACGCGCCGATTTGTATGGGCGAGCTAACGAAACGGATCGGATCAGGGGGTCGACTCTCGATCTCCGTCCGACATCCGTCCGAATCAATTACTGCCAAATAAGCAATACTTGACCAAATGAAAAGACGCGTGATGCGAATGAAGCTTCATACTGGATACTTGTCTTTTAATTTTGTCGAATATTACTTATTTGACAGTATTGTTTCGGACGGATGTCGGACGGAGTAGCCCCGCAGGCCGGACGCGCTTGGTGGCGCGTGTTCGAGTATGTATTGCGAGCTAGACCGCGCGCGCTCTCGTGCCGCGCCTTTGTAGCTACTGACCAGTGTCGGTACCGAACTAGAGGGCCTAGACACGTGGCAATCGCTCCCAATTTATTCCATTTCTACAATCGTTAACGATTACACGAAAACGATAGTAGATTGGTAGCCAAAGTTACAAGAGCCTGACGATCGATCATTCTATTCGATAATTCGTTAAAAATCAAAATATAGTCTACGGTTTCGACGGCAAACGTCACTTTAAATTTGACAAGTAGTCGATGTTCATAACAAAACGCGCGGCATTGAAGTGGAATAAAGTAGTTTTAAAAGTGAAAAGTGATTATTAACTATTAATTACATATTTAAAAATGATAAGTATCTGCAGAATCATTATATTTAGTTCTTCTATGATATACTTTTGTCACCCATAATTCATGTAAGATCTTGCAAAGTTTATTGTGATGTTACATTCCAACTTTAGAAGTATTTTCTTCATCTTTTTAGCAATGGAACCGCGGTTGCGAGCTAGTCTGGAGCAATCTACAGGTCTTGTAGAATTTATGGAAAGATACTCAATATTGGAATCATATTTTTCTCATCCCAACTTATTAAAATACAATTACCACTTGAGACTGATGTAACATGTGCGAGTACGGGCGCGCTCGGGCGGTCCTCTTCCTACGGCGTGTTTGCGCGAAACGCACCGTAGTCGAAGCCACCTTTAGATATATGTATGTTTGTAATAAAGTGTTCATCACAGGATCTCTCGTACTATTTTGAAGTGACCTTTGTTAAATGCAGTAGGTACTTACGTTTTCATATTTTTATATTGGTATCGTGATTGTGGAGCATGATTATGAAATTGAGTAGCAGTAGAGCTCCTAGTGAAAGAGTTCGTCCAGGGAAGTACTGCCACATGACTGCCACCTTACCAATTTCTGCCGCAGTAATGTGAGTATTCCGGTTTGGAGGGGTAAGGGTGCTGGTGAAATTACAGGCACATGGGACTTGTCAACTTATGTCTCAGTGTGGCGGGCGCAGTGGCAGTGCCCATAAGATCTTTGCAATTTAAAGCTCTGAATGATACCACAACTGTTATGGATAGGCTGTGTCGCTTACCACCAGGCGCACGATTTGTTCGTCTTGCCACTTGGTCTGATAGAACTAAGTTCAAACTTATGGTACCACAGCTCCGTTTAAAGGTAAACGATTCTTTTGTGTGGAACTGTATACGTTTTTGCAATAAGTTTCCGGAGCATATATTAAGATACCATTTCTCAAGTTTGAAACTTACATTAAAAGTATTTTAATTGAAAAGTCATATTACAAAATTGAAGACTACGTGTTAGATAAAGATGTAAGGAAAGGCAATATTAATCTAGATTCCACACAAATATGATTCAAAGTAAATTCTATAGCATTAAAGTTTATTCGTAAAGAGCAATCTGTAGAGTTTCTTGCTTGTTCTTCTCAGAGACGTCGGCACAGTGAACGAGCAGTAGCTTGAAAAATGTCGTTTTCAAATGTAAAAATGTTACCTATGGAATAAATTATTATTTGACTTTGACTTGGGACTTGATAAAAAAAGACATAAACATCGATAATAATCGACAAACAGAGATAAACATCGTATTGATAAAATATATAAACTAAAGTTTAATATAAATCCGAATCCAATCTGCGGCGGCTGTGCACAAACAGTTTTTATCTGTGGCTAAAATGATTAAAATTGAACTCGTGATGTTTACGTGCTTCTAACGGGAAAAAAAAATAGGGTTTCTGTCGAGCTTATGTTTACGTAGGTATTATAATTCTAGAATGATCTTATAAACTTTGGGTTTTTCAATTCATATTTAAAAGGCAGTCTGACAAGCACATTTTTTGTGTGCAAAATGACCCTTATTGTGATGATCGACTGGAAATAAGTTTTTGTTCAAAGACCCCACCGGAAATGGTTATCACATGTGAAAAAATAATTTAAACAATACGGTCTGTTGTTTTCAAGTTTTAAGGTGAGGCCAGACGAGCGTAATTTTGTGAGTTGTGAATTGCGCAGTTTGCGCTAGACCGAATTTCGGTTGGAACGCCAGACGAACGTATTTTATTTAGTTGCGTTTAAGCGTTTATACGTGGTGTTTGTGTCGTAATACTGTAATGGATCCATTAAAAATAGTATGCATTTATGAAGCATTAGAAGACGATGTTAGAAAAAGAAAAAGAAGCTGGGTACATCCACTCAATATGAAACGATTAAAGTGTGGGCAGTTTCATATATTATACAAGTTTATGTGAACAGAACATCCAGTTCAATTTGTTAAGTACTACAAAAATTGTAGTAATAGCAAAAACTATAAATTATATATTAAGAAACATTTTTTAAACAATGATATGGAATATTTTTTGTAAACTGTTATATTTGATATTATATATGTACGCAATTTAGCATTTTTTTCCTATACTTAGCATAAGTAGTGTTTAATTTTAGTTTTTTTTTTTTTTGTACACATGATGAGATAAGACTGTATTTATACGAGTTTTAAAAACGTTCGTTTCAAACTTAATTGTAACATATGAACTCCTTCGCCGCGGATAAAGCCGGAAGTGCTTTTGTGAGCGATGATTGTATTTATTTATTAAGTATTTTTTTTTCCTGTTTTTGGTCAATAAATTAAAAAAAAAAAAAAATGCCAGTAAATGTTTTTCAAGCATTATTAAGCCTAGTAAAACCTTTTATTACAAAGTCAGATACAAATATGAGACAAGCCATCAGCCCAGAGGAAAGACTAATAGTAACAATTAATTAATAAGTTGTCCAATTATTTATACTTTAATCTCCGTATCGAACATTTTCACAAGAAACGTCTATACTCACGCGCATCCTATACCAAAGTAACCCCTTTCCATTTTGCGTCGTTGTGTGAAACAAAGCGTATACTTTTATATGAAACTATTCGCTTTTATATGAAACCAAATGCAGCGCAAATAACGCAACTCAAACTTCGCGACTCACAACTCACAAAATTACGCTCGTCTGGCCTCACACTAAGTAGATAAGTAGCTGTCAGTATTCCATCCAGGAGAGTCATACAATGCATTTTCATGATCATAACTGACTGATTACGTAATCGATATTTTGAGAAATTGAGTTATTAACATATCTGGGATCAGGGGAACGAGATCTACAACCTCCTCTAGTCGGTTTTTTAATATATTATTCAGTTTCAGTTTTATTATTGAGCAAAATTAGCGTAATTGACTTTTTTAGATGATAATAAAACTTTAGATGC
>NW_020653852.1:15352931-15402649 GCF_003589595.1 Hyposmocoma kahamanoa | reverse complement strand
CTGCTAATTCAGCACTCGTTATATTCCGAATTTTCTTAACATTCAAATACTGTATTTCCCGTTTCAAGTTTTGTCTGTTTCTTGTTTTTCCACGGCATCTTCATGCCGTCATGAACATAACATCCGTATGTTAAGGCATGAGGAATGAGTTTCTAATGTCACTCACTCTTTTTATCTATTGACGTTTTTAAAATAAATCTACGTTATCTTAGTAAAAGTTATAGTATTTAATGATTGCGGAAGAATAGCAAAGAAATATATGTCAAAAGTGGATCGATATAATTTTTTTTTGCTGTCTGAGGTACGTGCACTGAGCCAACGGCCTACGATAGTTTATTTATATTGTCGTAGCCATGTTTTCAAAATTATTCTCCGTGATAAGTACCAATTCTTTTTTGTTTGAATTTTACTGATACGAGTTAATATTGCGTGATGAAACCTAGAGCTATTTTAAAGGTATTATAGTCCATCCACCGCGAAGGGATAAAAAATATTATTATTAAGAAATTACGTGAAATACGGATAGGTCAAATTGGACTTAGGTTGATTGTTCTGCTTGGTATAGGTATTATCTACCACGGAATGTGGTAGTATTATATAAATTTGTATAAATAATCCGTGAAGACACGTTGCAGTAAATTTAAAAAGATAAATAGCTCCTTTATGTTCATCGCCCTAGTTTTAGGCGTTTAAATAGTTTAATTTCGATGAGCTAGCTCGGTCGGTATTTAGACTTGAACTAGATTTATTTCCAACTGTACTCTAGGATAACACTCAAAATAAATGATCTCAGCAAATGTTTGAAAACATGCCAAGAACTATTAAAAGTAAGATAAAGAATTTCGGAAATTGTTATTATCACAATTGTCAGGATACATACTTAATTTCTAAATTCTTGTTGAATCTTTTAAACTACGCTGTCGTTTTTAAAATAGACCAATGCTATTTAATAGGTCTTTGTAAATGAAAATATTGTCATATTCACCATGTTTGACTGAAAATAGTAGAATGTTAGAGGCGGAAGTTTTTATCACATATTACTTTGTTATAGCACTTAGTATCTCCAATTCTATGGCTCTGTAGTTGGTGCCAAGTTTCAAATTCCACGGTTACTATGCAAATACGCTTTATACAATTACAACATTGCATAAAAAATCGCGTGTGCAGCGTAAAATGCGACTAAACGATATGGGTTATTCTTCTTATCGTGTCGATGGCATACATTACAATCGGTAAGCGTTTTCGCGTTTTAATAATTTTATTTTACGTTGTTTTATTAGGAATAAATTTATATAATAAAACTAAAATGATAATTTTTTTATCATATCACACACAGTTTCAGTCGAACTCGAAGTTTGTGTGGGTATTTTTAATAACAGCTAGCTGTATCCGTTCATGCGTATATATGTATATACCACTGTACTTTAATTTTAATAAGTACATTATTATTTTAATTTCATTTACTGGCCTGATATTTTAAAGTGGTTCTCATTCGAGTATACATATATGTTTTTTCAAACAAACTAAATTTTGTTTCGGCCTCTTTACAGGTCCATGGTCACGGCTGACGGATCTTAGATAAAGAAATAGTGTAATATATAGTAATCGCGAAAACCTAAAAATTCGATGTGATTCTATTTGTACAATACTTCAGAAAACTTCGAGTGTAGGCCCAACAAGTACGAAAGTTTTATCACAATCGGATGAATAATTTAATGGAACGCATATGGGGACAAACACACTTTTTCATTTTGATCATGTTTAAATGGACGATTTTCACATATTGCTTCTAGACATTGCAACGAGCACAACAGACAGGAGAAATAAAGATATCAGCTTAACAAATTGGCATTAGTCCATCTCTTTTCAGTATTTCTTTGCTCGTAAAAATAAGGTAAGCTGACGAGAGATCTTGGATTTAACTGCAAACTTGACCTACTTTTTTTGACATTGGTCTCTGAATCATAGTTTAAAGGTCGTTAAATATATATATATACAGTTTGTATTATATATATATATATATATATATATATATAATACAAACTGTTTTCACTTGTCAATGGACTTGCTCTTGACCAGTATTTAGTCCTGCAGCAAAGATGGAGTCTACCATAGAACAAGCTCACCCAGAACATGCCTATTAAATCGCACCTTAAATACATTCGGGTTGTATGACCTCGGAAACAGAGACGCAGGTAGGAAATTCAATTCTTAGTTTGTATGCAGAATAAAAAATTACGAAAAGTGTTTAGTATGCCTGAAAGTAACGTCAACTAGTAAGGATGATACTATCATTCAAAATAAAATGTTAATTGTGGAACGGAAGATATTTCGAAAGACTCTGGAACTAATTAAAGGAGAATTTGGAAATTGGGGGACCAGATTCATTAGAGAGATAGAAGAGCTAGACTAGCTAAGTGTCAGAGCCAAATATAATCGGGGAGATAAAATCCGGTCGACATCGCTGGCTAGGGCATATATAAAGAATGGGAGAAGATCGAGCTGCCAAAAGGGTGTATTGGGGCAACGTCATCGTCCAGTGGGCCGGTTGAGATATTGCTGGAAGGATGGAATTTCCAAAGACCTTGAAAGGGCTGAATGTGCCCGAATGGTCAAATTGGCACGAGACCGAAAGTTGTGGCGCATTTCTGCCGGAGGCTAAGACTCACTCCGGATCGTAGTAAGTAAGTATTGCTCCCTTACCTGTAAGAAGTGATCCAGAAGTATATAGGTTAAAGAAATACTTCGCAAAACTTGGAAACATTGGTCACCAAAAAAATACTGATTATGGCAGTGGTATGTCATAAACGAAGGGTTATATTAAACGAATTGCTTTTAGAAAATGAACTCAAAGACGTATGGCTATAGTATATTTGTCTGTACAGAGTTTTGCTTAGAGAGTTGCTAGTATCTATGCATTGTTAATAACAATGGTTATTAATAGTTCATTTTGACGTTTTAAACGTTATTGCGATAGTTCCTTTTTTGCCAAGTTGGTGCCACGCTATCGCCCGCCGATAACAATGCGATGATTTTTTTCAGTTACTTAAATTTGCTAACCGCTGTACATTCCGTATCATCAACATAAAAAAATTAAACTCACAAATTCTTTCTTTAGTTTTTGAACACATACTGATTTCAAGGTGTTATAACTGTGCTCAGGCACAAAAAAATCAGAACTCAGAAACGCTTGCTGTATGAAGCGGTAAAATAAAGGTGTTTCATGCAATTTGTTTCACAGTTCCTACACACGTTGGGTGTAATCTGTCTTAAAAGTACAGTCATTAAAATTCAGTTACAATTTAAATTTCACAAATTAAAATTAAAAGAAAACACATATTTTTAAATAAATATCAAATTTAATCAATTATGTTGATCTTTTGCCTTCTTTCGGTTCATTTTAGAATTTCCCTTTTATAAAAATTCCTGTCTTTACTTATGAAGTAAAGCTCTTAATCTGATATTTATAACACTAACTTTGACTTTGACTAAGCAGAAATAGCGAGCTAAGCAAGTTTTTCATATTTATAAAACGAACTTTAAATATTTTAAGCAATATCTCTTAAAAAAAATTATTAAGGCTATAATATAATAAATATTGTCCATTAACCATTTCTTGAAATAAGCTTTTGCTTTTCCTTGAAAGATAATGCTGTATGTTCTTCAAGCTGCCAGAAATGATACCACGCGAGTTATCTCTCCAGGCGGTGCACGGTAGTGATACCATTCACGCTAACTGTGTTACTATTATAGCATTAAAGTAAAGAAGAGAACAGTTTCTCTACGCTCACAAGCTTTGTGTATTTGTGCTAATGCTTTGTCTGCTAGCATAATACACTCAGATGAATAATTCATGGTCACCCTACACAGTCGCAAATATTGATCCGTGTCTATTTTACAAGTCATCGTTCCGCGTTTGTGCTTTATTATTACCAATTCTTAGAGACATGCTAGTAAAGGAAAATTTATTTGTATTTGTTACGATAGTTTTTATAAAAGAAGTAAAGGATGACAACGATATGTAGTCAGTGGGGCTAGCTGGGCACAGGCCTTCTCTCATAATGAAGATTCATAGGTTGTAGTTTTACACTTCGCAGATGTATTCAGGTTTCCTCATGACATTTTCCTTCACCGAAAAGCTCATGGTTCAAATTAAATTCTGAGAAAGTTAGAGGTGCAAGCCCGGATTCAAACCACCGACCTTCTGCTTAAGAGGCGGTACCCTTTGGCTGTGACTGCTCAATCAGTTATGTTGTTTTTTTGAAATTCTGAAAATGGCAAACCTAAATGTGGGATCAAGAATAAAGACAAGTACCTTGTGCTAATATGTTGTTTCTAAGAGTTTTGTTAACCTTTTACACATACAGTTTCCTTATGATGGTTTTGTATACACACAATTATAGTTGTTCGTGGAGAGAAAGTCTGGTACTGTCAAAACATCGCATTCGACCACGCTTTCATCTTTGACGACCCTATTGTTATAGAAGAATAGGTATTAATTTGCGAGCTAAATTATAATGTTGGTTGTCTTGATTTCGACGATTTGTCTAAGGAAAACACACGAAAATAAATCTTCATAACTGGAAAGAAACAGAATACGGATGACTGAACGCCTTCACCGCCGCGAGACACTGTCCCAAAAGTCGTTTAAACTTATCCAGCAACGGAATTCTTTTACAGATTGTTCAAATTTCGAATGTCGCATTGCTGTTTAGGGAATTTGTATCTCATGGGATATGCTTAGTGTAGTTGCTGTTATGGTGCCGAACTAAGTTTGGTGTCTAATTTAATATATCCATATATTAGACAACATAACATACGTTGCTCTGATCCCAAAGTAAGTAATTAAAGCACTTGTGGTATGTAATATGGAAAAGTTAGGTTTTTCTTCGTCTCTAGGAAGCTAAAGCACCATACTTAGAGTATTCAAAA
Source organism: Hyposmocoma kahamanoa (assembly GCF_003589595.1). NCBI lineage: Eukaryota > Metazoa > Arthropoda > Insecta > Lepidoptera > Cosmopterigidae > Hyposmocoma > Hyposmocoma kahamanoa. The sequence continues at coordinate 15,397,717 of NW_020653852.1, read as the reverse complement.
GAGGTATTTTTTCTACTTGATACTCTTGATACATTGTAAAATAAATCATATTGCAAATTATACATGTCGGAATAAGATCATAACGGGAGACGTTAAGATAAACACCCTCGTCACTGATTTTGTCAGGAATTATTTGACAAATTGGCCTTATTCACTCTTCGTTATCAATTAATTAAGCCGGCGGTGAAATAATAACATCATTTGATTGCAATTGATTCGTTTACCCAGTTTTTATAGTAATTAATTTCAATGATTTCAAAGTACAAAATATAAATCAGGTTAAAACGGATTTCAAATGTCACGTGGCAAATTCACAGAAAACGGCGGCGCTTATATCTTCACTTTCCAAGTAACTCACACCAAAATCCCTCTTGTTAATGTGCGCGTTTATAAAGCATTGACGATTTACTTCACTTTTTATTTTCAATGGCAACACTGCCAAAGACCACCATGTCATAGGTTCACGTCAGATGATTGATTGACCAGCGCCACTCTCTCTGCGACTTCACACAATTTGAGCCGTCAAACTGAGGTGACATTTGTAAACAAAGAAACCATGATCGAGACTAGTTAATGTGATTCGTAAATAGCCTAGTAAATCGTTTCTCTAATAATTATAAACAACGCGTAATAATATTAGCGAAGTTTTTTTTTACAGTTTTTTTACATTTACAGTAGACAGTTTTTAAATTGGAAATAAAATAAAGTGTTCATCACAGAATTCTCGTGCTATTTTGAAATAATCTTTGTTAAACGCAGCAGTTACTTACGTTTTGATATTTTTATATTGGTATCGTGATTATGGAGCATAGTAGCAGTAGCGCTCCTTATGAATATTTTTACCGCCAAGCAGTAATGTCACCATTACTGTGTCCTGGTCTTGAAGGGTTAAGGGTGCTGGTGCAATTACAGGAACATGAGATTTGTCAACTTATGTCGTACGTATTACGGGTAATAGGCGCACTGGCAGTGCCTCTCAGATCTTTGTGATTTAAAGCTCTAAAACGCACTGCAAGTGTTATGGACGGGCGTGTAGCTTACCATCAGGCGTGGGACTTGTTATTCCCGTCACTTGATATTACAAAAATAAAAAAATAAATAAATAGAAATCTTTCCCTAAAGCACATTACGTCAACAATAAACCGTATTCTGTCATTCTTTTACCGAATTACATTTGAAATGATATCTAGCTCAAAATATGTATAATTGTGAAAAAATGCACGAATAATTGAAATCATAAATGATAATTATGTATATGAATCCAATTATTTTAGTATTAATAAATCCAGTAAAATAATATTTAGGAAATGAAACTAGTTTTTCCGGATTATCGCGTATATTTGTTTTTTCGAACATACCAATGTTTCGGGTCGGGAAACCCTTTATCCCACGGTCACGGTTGACTGAAATTTATTGAAAATAATATTTCATAAATATAAAACATATGAAGGATTAAAAAGAAACTAAAAAAAATACATCGACAGTTTAAAAAGCAATTTTGGTAACTTACAACGTCATTAACACCTGACACGCTCACGCAAATGCCTTCATTATAAAGAAAAAATCGATACTTCCAATGAACACTAAGCCAAATTAATTTCTGGTCATTTTCTGTTTTTAATATTAACAGCCTTATTTGGTACTAATATTATGCTCCCCGAATTTTGTGTTTTTGTTTCTTTTTTTTCACAAATTCGAGGAGCATAGTAAATAAATATGGAACCATTGTAAATACATTCGATATACAATTTTTTTCTATTATAGACACATAAATTACATGCCAACAAACAATACATACATTAGGTTATAATAAATGCATGAATCTTAACAACAATTTGATAAATCAAATTGTTGTTAAGATTACAACTACATACAACATGTTTTCCTAAAGTTTTTTACTAGCACTGCGTAAACTGTCAAACACACATTTGAAATTGATGAGTTTGTCAAAAAATCTCTTTATAGAGGAGACCCGTGCTCGGCAGTAGAATGTATAACTTGACGACGACGATGATGATCTCAATTTAAAGTCATTTGCCGTTATTAAAAAGCATTTTTTTTACAGAGAAAGGTATTCTTTTCAAATACACATAATTACATACACAAAAACAAGACAATACAGTTTTGCATTGTCGTTTGCATTTAGTCTTCGTGTCCGGGGTCCCGTTACAAGGGACCTAAGGTTGTGAATACAGATTAGTTGTACGATCCACTCCTTCACGTACTACTGTTGGCGTTTAAAAATACTGTTGATTATGATTGTGGTATACACCTACAACTACAGAGTTACAAAATTTTCGTAGTCCGACATATTGTCCCCCCGTCCCAAGTAGCATAATGCATTTTTTTAACCGACTTCAAAAAGAGGAGGAGGTTCTCAATTCGACTGTAGGTTTTTTTTGTATGTATGTTACGCGATAACTCCGCCACTTGTGAACCGATTTTTATGATTCTTTTTTGTAGGAAAGAGGGTACCTACATAGTGATCCCATTTAATTTTGAAGAAAATCATCCACCTCTAAGGGTGGCTGTTCACGCATGAAGATTCATTTTTATAAATAGCGCCTAAATTTTATTATAAGGAGCAATTATTTTAATGGTTGTTTTTGCTATTCTCCAATTCAAGGCGTTTTTCTCTCAATATACTTTGAGTAGTGAGAGCCGATTTTTATTATCTCCTGTGTCAAGTCCCGTATAGTGGCGAACTAGGGGATGAATCCGGGTTTGCTCAATTTCCGGTAACCGATTTCAATAAAACTTGGCAAATAGACGTAATTCCACGTACTTTTGAGGCCGGTTTTTTTAGTACTCAGTACTGCGATTATAGAGAAACATATTACCGCTCAGCATACATTTATTTATTTCCTTAACAAAATAGATGGTGTTGAAAAAACATACAATTACAATTAAAAACTTACATCAAATACAATATAACATAGAAGAGATCGATCATAATTTAATTAACAAGTCATTAATGCAAAATAATGATAATAGTAATACAATAATAATAACAATGTCAAATTAAATATCCATAACACGTTTAAATACAAATTAACGCCAAACGCCTCCAACAACAAATTTATCAATACAATAAAATTATTTTTCCAACAAGAAATGTTTCAAACTATTTTTGAAAGATCCAACGCCATTTTAAAATTCAGTAGGGTAACTGTTATACATTTTTGCGGTTTGGTATCTTGGACTGTGTTTGACAATATTTAACTTTGGTGCTATTACACCACATCTGTCCTTCCTCCACTCACTTAGCACCTTAAGCTGTAGCTCGTGCCAAACTCGTTCTATAATAAAAAAGAAGATATACGACAACCAGTAACGGCAGTTAGGAGAGAGGCGGTATATAAAGAAGTTGACGCAACCTGTCTGCCAATTATGGTGACTATGGACGGTGTTTTTTTTTTCTATAGTTACCGATGCGCGATGTCATCCTCCAGGGATGCTTTTCTTTTTAACCAGTTTCAAAAGGCGGAGGTTATCAATTCGTATGTATTTTTCGCATGCACAAGTGACATATTACGCGTTACTCCGATATTTGTGAACTGATTTCGATCATTCTTTTTTGTTCGAAAGGGGGTACCTCAGTAGTAGTTCCATTCAAATTTGAAGAAAGTATTTCACTCAAACTAGGGGATGAAACCCGTTTATTGAACTTCACCCACTTTCCGTTGACCGATTTCGATAAAACTTGGCACAAATTATACAATTCAAATGAAAATGGAATGTCAGACATGGCAGACTTGCATAATATGCGTTTCAGTTATCGTTTTCGCTGTGTTCGTTAACAGTGAAAACGGATAAGCAAACTTTTGAGATAGGTTTTTAAAAAAAAAAATATAATTATTCTCTTTAGACGCATGTTACTGGCCGCTAATATTTTTATAGTAGCAATAGTGCTCCTTGGGAAAGAGCTCTATTGCTCCTATAAAAATATTATTCGTCCAGGGAAGTACTGCCACCTTACATATTTCTACCGCCAAGCAGTAATGTCAGCATTACTGTGTTCCGGTTTTGAAGGGTAAGGGTGCAGGTGATATTACAGGCAGATGGGATTTATTAACTTATGTTCCAGGGTGCCCGGCGCAGTGTCCCTCAAGTCTTTACGATTTAAAGCTCTTGAGTGGCAGTGCAACTGTTATAGACAGCCGTGTAGGTTACCATGAGACACACGACTTGTACGTCCTGTCACTTGATGTTATAAAAAAATATATTTTTATTTCACTATTGTGTTTTTAAATCAATATGAATTGAATTTACCTTTCATTTGTTTATATTTTCGTGAGTCTGTTATTTGAATATATTGATACTTCGGGAAAGAAGGAGCGTAAAAGCCTACTTGTTCAAAAATGAGTTATGTATGTAGTTCGGTAAAATTTTCAAGATGTCTACTCAAAATTTTGTTATTCGTAAACAAATTGCTTTTCTTACGGAAAAAGTTATGAAAAAAAAGGATATACAAAATTTTCATAATTTTTAAACTGAATTCTCACTCATCTTTCTAAAAAAGTACCTCTATAAGTAAAATTCCGCATCCTACTAGCATAAATTTCAATTGCAATTAGATCAATAGAGCATAAATTTCATTTATTTTGTTTGCAAATTATTCGTAATTCGCAAAAAAAAACTGTTGCGTTTCAAAATCATACGTTGCGAATTCGAAGTCGAAAAAGTAACGTATCAACTGTGACCATGGGACCTGTAAAGGGCCCGAAACGTCGGTTTGTTTGAAAAAACAAATATACGCGATTTAAATCCGGAAAAATAGTTTCATTTCCTATTTGTAACAATCGCGAAAACCTAAGAACTCGATATAACGTATATTTTTCCTTCGTTTTGCAAGTAGACAATTATAAAAATCGAGACCATACCTAAGTAACGTATATAAATATAGCTGTAAGTAAAGAAAATAACAAAGACTTCAGCGCTTCGGTAGGAAATTAAAAACATTCTGCTTAATATTTAACAGTGACAAAATTAAATCACTAACCATTTTTGATATTTGATGATGATATTAATGTATTGTGTGTTTTTTTTTTTTTTGTTTATTCGTTGTTTTAATAAATTTGTTGTCAATTAACTACAGGGCTATAAGAATCTGAATAACTATCTAATCTGAATAAATAGCTGATTGTTCCCAAAGTGGTCTTTGTCGTCCGCCAGGGGTTCATGTCAAAGATAGGGACAGATCGAGAAACAACATTTTTTGTCTTTCCATAAATGAAATAACCTACATTACACATATAGTGCCTACGTATGTATATACATAAGACTTTCTCAGAAGAGACATCCTAGACCTAGGAAGTAAATATTTCACAACAAAGAGTAATACAATTCGGTTAGATAAAAGTATGAATTGTGTATTTTTTAATAAAGTTTCTCACTGTACAGTTAAACTTATTGAAGTTAGTAGCTGCAAAAAACACATTCTTTCGAATATGGAAAAGTTCCACATTCGAAAGGGATGGGGTTAGATAGATGGGGCCTATGCAAAATACATATGTAGGGGACATATATATTTTGCGTAAGCAAAATAGAAAATACTGGCATGTGGTCTACGACACAAAAAAGTTTAGGAACCTCTGGTCTAGACACACGATACAGCATTCCAACATGATTTCTGGCTGCATTCTAATTGCAATTTTTCATTTGTGATGCCGTTCGGAATACGGCACATATAATTGTGCATTTAAGTCAATCTTCGTGGATTTTAAAGGCCTATGTCGAAGAGGAGCAATAATGCTCGATATATGATTAAATTCTTCTAAGCTAAATTTATCATTGACCAGATTGTAGACAAGGATCTACTTTTGTAAATCGTTCAATTTCTAAAAGAAAGTCTTCCATTAGCGATCATTAGTAATTATGTATTATTTTCCGAAAGGTACCGATTACTATCATTACAACCATTGCATTGTAGTATTGTACTGTATGATAATTGTATTCTATGGCGAATACAGCTTAATGTAACCATTACGATTTTATCTAATGGATAATAGCCTAAAGTAACGTCTGTATGGGGCGAATCACGTCAATATATAATGATGTAATACTGATTAGTTGGTTCCCTAACTGTTGGATAACTGTAATCGTGTTTTAATTCGTCGTTTTCCCTTGCGATCACAATCTTATCAATGGCTTAAGGCACAAGGCTCGATGTACATTACTGTGGCATGTAATGGAAGTTAATTTCTGTAACGAAATAGTACATAGCGTAATGAACTTTATGCCAATTTCGTAACGTACAATCTAGATACGAGCCAATTATCAGGGCCCCAAGTCTGCTAATGTTAAACCATCTCAGTTGTGTGTCGATGGAGTGTCAATGGCAGATTTTGTACGTTTGGAAGACTACTCTACTACTCTCAACTTTTAGCAGTATTCTGCTAGTAGTATCTTGTCAGGGGCTAGCCATCGAGCTACTATTCAATTGCCATTTCATTTTTTTGTAATTTTGCTCGTCAATGGCGAGTTGGTGGCGTAGTCTACTAATATTATATTTATTTAATTTGAGGACTAATTAAATTGTGGACAAAAATTAAGATATGCATAGTAATTTCCATGGTAGATTTACTAAATCAACATCGATCGTTAGTGACTGATTGAACGAATACCGTCACTGCCATTCCACTGACAGTCTATTGTAACTCGACTACCATTGCAACTAGATTTTAGCAGAATAATAACTATTAAAATAATTGCAATATAATTCCAGTGGAGTCTCAATGGAATTAAAATGATGGTTTTAAGAAAATTAGCAGGCTTCCGAATTTTGGCGTAGTTTTGGGAATTACCGCAGCTACTTGTGCGTTACACAATTGGCATAAAATTCATTATGCTATATACAAAAAACTTTGCTTCCATTCCATTCCACAGCAATGTAAATTGGGCCTTAAGTCCATTACCTGCAGCGGAGTGTAAAACAACTGTGTTTCAGTAACCATTAAATAATACATAATATTGTACTCATGGATCGCATAAACCAAATACGCTACTGTTTTTCACAATTATATTACTAACACATTGACAATTGATTAAAATAACTAACAAATCCCCATAGCTATATAAAGGAGCCAGGGAAATTCTTAAAAGTGAATTTCAGGAATTACATAACTACTACTATCACCATTTATTATCAACAAAACAAAGGAAACATGTTTGTTTATTCGATTTTTCGGAATATTAACTGAATGCTAACTAAAAAGTTTCTTTTTTACGAATACTCTAGGACCAAATGTAGATGCTGGTAAAGCCAACAAACGCATTTGAAATAAAAAAATACAACTTCGCATAACTCCCGCATATTAGACCATATCCTTTAGGAGGTGCATCTTTATCCATTTCTGCCGCCAATCAGTGATGTGAGCATTAATGCGTTCCGGTTTTGAAGGGTAAGGGTGCTGGTAAAATTACAGGCATATGAGACTTGTCAACTTTTATTTATTTTTTATTTTTTATTTATTTATTGGTTCACTTACAGTTATTACAATGTTACTTACTAAAATTAAATGTAGGTATAGAAGATCTTATCTAATTGCACAACCAATTACAAGTAAACACAACTTACAAAAACAACATGAATGTCGATAAATTAGAACTTAAAAAAAAGCTATAACTTATGTCGGGTGACGGGTGCAGTACAATAAATTTTTTGCGATTTTAAGCTCTGATTGGCACTGTAACTGTAATGGATAGGCCTGTCGCCCGTCATGTAACATCATAAAAAATATTACCTAAATATTTATTTCTCAAACATGCTCGAAAATGTTTGCATTACTTTCAAAAAACGAATACGGAAGTTTGTCATTTATGGCCCGAGCGATTACTTTCCGGCCAAAGCGTGCAATGTTAGTATAATTGTAAGTCAATGAATGTTAGTAAGAAAATCCACTAATGTCCATTTCTCTAAACTTTTAATTCTAATGAACAACGTAATTGAGATTCGCTCTGGACCTTTTGGAGGGAAAAGTTTCGTTTTTATTTTAAATTTTCAATTATTTTGTGAAATCTAGTTTAAAGTGGAATAGGATAGTGCTATTGTGCCTTAATCGAAGATTAAAATGCGAAATTATACGAATCTCGAACTAGAATACCCGTATCGGCCCGTTTTAAGGAATCCCGAGTCAATCCAAGCACGCCGCCTCAAATTGGGCCTCAAAAATCCTCTTTGGGCGGCCATATTTACAGAAACATAATTAAACTTCATGTTTAAGCTGATGGCTTTGCCAAAGCCTTAATAAATAAAAAAAATGAACAACGTAAAAAGGCAAAAGAAAAACTCATACAGCCAACTGCCAAATGTTCGTATTGCGAGAATTAAAAGTACCTACCTGTACCGCAAATTTTTTTTTAAAAAAGCGGGTAAATAAACTGAAATAATTATTTGCTTTGATATTATTTTCTGGCTTTTTGGGCATTTTTCTATGTTCGTCGCGAAAATAAGATCCAGTGAGAAGAGCGATAATGAAAATAAGTATTTATGGATACACAATAAATCGCGTCGCGGTAGTTCAGCAGACTACTATTAAACGCACAGACATTATATCTTATGTCTGTGATTAAACGTGCCTGGAAAAACTATGTGATTTCTTTTTTATTATACATCTTCTTTTCTTTAGTCTTCTATTATTTCCTCGCGTTATTTGAGTAAATCATGTTTGAGAGAGAAAGTGTAAAACTCGGCGGGAACGGGAAATGCTTGCCTCGTATTAATACAAGGGCTCACTGGAGCTCGGCCTTGTAACTCATACGCGTCCAGTAATCCTTTATTTCCCGGCCTCTACAATAATATACTATATCTGTAAGAATTAATGATTGTTAGTATGCATTGCAACTCTCGCAAAAACCATCTACAATATCTGTTACATTATGTATGTGACACGAATTATGCTGATTATGGTTTAACCACGATAGACACGGAATGTGCATTGTTAACTTCGCCTTTCTAGTAATAGAAAACAAGTGAAGTTTTTAACATACTTCAAAAAAGAAGAACGTTCTCAATTTGACTGTTTTTGTGCATGACTGATTTTTTGTGTACTTTAATTGATAAATCATATTACAAAATTGTAAATTACACGCATCGAGTATATAACCAGAAATAGAGACGAAATGTCATTTAATTTGTTTGAAAACTATTCTGCCATATCAATACTGCGACAACTGCGCTCCGATTCGCTAGCCTAAGTTCGAAACAATTGATGCATCCGTCAATTGTTTCGAACTCAGGGGTGTCAATGGGTGTCGTCAACTGTTTCACTTCAAATCGACCAGTTAACTTGAGCTTTGCTATAATAGACGAAAATTGCAAAATTACATATTTAATATTTAATTACCGATGAAATGTGATTCCGGTTGTTTTGTAATTAGATGTTTTGCTGTTTTTCCAACACCACAGAATAGAACAGCACGGCATTGTTAGAGATATTATCTTTATTACAATAAACACAGAATATTTTTTGGAATATACGGAGACGTACACACAGGTCAGTAGTTGGCCTGTCTATATTTCAGTGCAAACGAGTGTTCATATCGATAAGAGCTGTATCGCTAATGTGTTACCAGGAATATATGGCCCTTATTTCGTCTCTATTTCTGGTTATACTCGATGACTACGTGTTAGATAAAGATTAATGGAAAAACAACGTGAGTCTAGATTCCACACAAAAATGATTCAAAATTATTTTATAGCATTTAAGTTTATTTGAAAAGAGAAATCGCTCCTTCTTCTGAGGGTGGTCAGCGTAGTGAACGAGCATTAGCTTAAAAAATGATGTTTTCAAGTGTAAAAAATTTACCTATGGAATAAACGATTATTTGACTATGTTATGCGATTATTCTATTTATTACGGCATTGTGAACCGATTTTGACGATTATTTTTCTGTTGGAAAGAGGATACCTCAGTATTGGTACTATTTAAATTTGAAGAAAGTATTCCACCTCTAAGGGTGGCAAACTAGGGGATGAAACCGGTTTCAATAAAACATGGCAAATATATGTATTCCAAGACTGTTAATGTCTTTTGTTTTGTTTTTTAAGTTGTTGTATTTCGTAGATATAGAACGATAATCTATTATTATAAATAATGTATATAGATTTAGCGTGCCGATGACTGATGTAGAGTGACTGAGGCGACATCAATAAATAAAAATTGTGAATTGTGAAAAACACACGCTACTTACTGCAATAGTGAGCTGGAGAATATTGAGGTCTTTTGACCGTTGCGTGTACATTTAATTGGTTTGTCGCTGCAGCGAGAGATGTGTATGCTATATCATCTAACCTCTGAAGGTGTAAACACATAATGGGAAGTGATTCAGATCCAGATCCTTCCTAAGATGACATGAACGCCAATTGCATATTTTATTGAAAATATCGCAGTCAAAGATTGTGATCCACCAAAACGTAAAAACAATACACACGGCGTACAGAAATAGGGCATGACATAGGGCTAATTATTAAAAAACATATGTATACTTTACAAAGGTATGTGTCGCTTAACTGTGGGTACTGGTCATTATGGAATAACAAAAATGTATTTATATGCAAAATATTTATGTGATAATGAACAATATTTGCGTGTTTGTTTATTGTCCATTACTCAGAGAGCGATTTCGGTTTTATTCCTACTACAACTAACCGCGCAGAGTTCGCGCGCGCGAGTGTTATGTTATTTATTTTGACAAAAACTCTGACAATAACTTAATTAGGGCTTTAAAACAATTAAAAAATGTCTAATCTTAAATCCTTATCGCCCTGTTACATGTCAACCTTGTGGATTTTCGATATTTTTTTACATAAAATAAAAAGTGGTTTATGATATCATAATTAAATTTGATTTATGTTAATTAAAGGTTTTTGTATGCAAATATCCATTAACCGAGTCAGTTTATGGGCCGTAATCTTTAGGCCTATATATATAACATATTGACTGCATGTTTCTAGTTGTTGCGTAAAGTCGTAATCAACTTCATGCTGCCAAGACCTCGTCTGCATGAAGTCGGTTTCGTCTTTAACGTCTTTAAGAGTACATTGGGCGTTTAGCGCTTTTACCATTGTAGATTACTGGGTATCAGGAGGCTGAGATGTGATAGACAAGTCACAGGGTCTTATGTTAAATTATGAAAAGGAATCGACCTATCACCACTTCCTGGCTACTTTTTAAATGATCAAAGTCAATAAATTTTATTGCAGGGTCCACAAGTGTCTGTTGGGTCCACAAGTGTTGTCTGTGTGTGACGTACGCCGTTTCTGACGCAAACCACGGAAAACTCTTCTGATAATTTGTATCTTCAAGTAAACTTAAGTCACGTCTGCATAATCTCCTTCTTCTATAGCATACTTAAACAAAGCTATATGTTCATAGCTATTGAATACATTACATTACCTGTACAAATAAAACATTCAAGAAATAGACAATTTTGCAATAGACATTTTTGTAAACTTAAACGAAACTTACAAATAAACATTCAACACATCACCCATTCCAATAAAGACACGATACAAACACAAACACTTAACATTGACCTTAATTCGTCTGTAGAGACATTTATTTAACTGTCACAACAGAGGTGCTACTGGCGTGCGTTGTCACATTAACATCGTCTACTAGGTGCTTTACAATTCTCGCTTTCATGTCAGATTTGACACCTGTCATTGAAATTATAAAGTATTTATTGCTTATTTATTAAAACTTAAGAGTTATATTTATTTTCTATTGAATATCAAGTTGTTTCTACCACAATGATAGTCATCTATTGTGAAAATACCTACTCCACTACTTCGTTATTATTATTCATACACAGATCGAACAAACATAAAGAGAAAAATAATTATTAATGCAAAGATTGAACAATAAGGCTCAATTTACATTGCGGCGGAACGGAATAGAAGCGAATTTTTGTAACGATATTGTACATAACATAATGAACTTTATGGTCAATTGTGTAACATACAAACTAAATACGAGACAAAATACTCCGCGGAATTCTCGTGCATGCTTGAGAATGCGAATACGAAAATTCACTTCATATTCCTCTCTGCCGCAATATAAATTGAGTCTTAGAAAAATTCATTCGATCCGGCCGGATTCGAACCGACATCTCCCAGCAAACCGAGCCAGACGCTATGTCAAACAAGACACGGAATGAACCGGCGGACCTAACGAATTTATCTATGTCCTAGTTGTCGGATCTTTGTTTTTGGTTTTTTGGTTTTGCCGTAGCGCCATCTGTCAGAAATCTATGAAAGTATTTCAAAACAATCATGGTGATGAAACATCCTGACATTCAATAAAAACTTAATTAGCTACAAAGACAAATTCCTTCGATCCAATTGAACCAGAGCCTGCGTGTGTCGTCTCAACCTGGCTACCGCTCTTACCAACCCAGCTACAGATTGAGCTAGCAGATCTTACGAATTTGTCTATGTTCTTGTTACGGATTTTTATGTTGGGTTTAAACAACTTTTAGCGCCATCTGTGAGAACTCATGAAAGGTTCTTCACTCAGTCAGGGGGATCTCCCGTTCTCCGTTCGAAACAATTACTGCCAAAAAAGAAACATTAGACCAAATCAAAAGACGCAAAATGCGAATGAAGCTTCAATCTTGACATTGTTTTTTTGATTTGGTCGAAGTATTACTTATTTGACAGTAATTGTTTGGGACCGTTATCGGACAGAGAACGGTAGTAGACCACATGGTACCAGAAGACGACTAGAGATGTCGCTATATTCATGGCAATATTTATTTTTATTAAAGATAGCTTATGAATCACATTTGTGTTTTTTGTCAGATGCTTTATAAAATAAATGACAGCTGTCAATTCTAACCTGAAAATGACAATAGTACTTAAAGGCTAATTTACATAAATATAGTAGCTAGATCTAATATTTTACAGGAACGGCATTACATTCTTGATAGTAATAATGTTCCCATTCTGAAGATCCTAACATGCTATAAAATGTTTGTCGGAACATGAGTCGTGGGTCACTATATTCCGTGGATTCTTGTGATTGAATATAATGCCTTGTCACTGAACTAAAGTTAGATAAAGCTACTAAATTAATGGAAATGTGCCTTAAAACCAACCATTAACAAACAACAAACCTCGCCAAGTCCGAGCGGCGAAGGGTGAACGCAGTGCAGTCGTCTTTAGACCTTTTGCCGCGTGTTTAGTGGGTTAGTAATGCTTTGTTTACACGGAGACAGGAGATTGAATAATATAGAGCGGTTAAAAATAAAAACCAAAATAAAAAGTCTCGTGACAATTTTGTTCAAGGCTGCATCTTTATTTAGAGTACTCACGATGTATTTATTACAAAAAAGTTTTAAAAATAAAATTTAAATCTTTATTGTTTTAGCAAATAAACCAAAAGAAAATTGTTAAACTAATTGTATATATTCACAGTTAATGTGTTGCGTAATCCAATTTCATTACACGTTAACTACTTTCATTTTATTATTATTATATATCGGCAAACAGCTTGACGATATACGTACCTATATAATAGCAAGAAACATTTCTATGAGTCTATATATTAGAGATGCAGTCCAAAACCAATGGAAAAATCAATGAAAAAAACTTTGCCTATCAGTGGGATACAACAAGCTTATAACAAACAAATATCAGTTTTCATACGCGAGTATTTTTACTATTCATTCAACTGTCCCAATGTAAACAAATTTAAAGCACGGGTGCATCAAGATTAGTGGAATAAATTTGTCCTATTCATTTTATGTCATAACGGCACGTGTCGCGGCTTACAGTTTCCTAGCAAGCGGCTATAGTAGAGTTGTTGAGAGAAGATAACTTAATTTCCAAAGGAAATGGCCACAATATTATCAAATACAAACTCTACTTCTATTTCGGATAAGGTCGCCCGATAAAGTTCGCTACATGTGGCGTTACCCACAAAATGGGACATCACAATATTGTCACTAATCTTGCGGTTGCTGTCATTTGGGTAAGGTGTCTTATGACATTTAATAACCAAGTTACCTGTTTTAACAAAGTGGGTGTTGTTATCGTGAAAGCGGGCGCATAATATGTCCCGTTTATTTTATAGAAGTCACTCTGGAAACAAAAGAAGATACCCCTCAATTTACACCCATATTATGTATTTTGTCGTATAAAACTTATGATATGAAAATATGTTACGTTGGACACAACACATACAGTTCGTTGTGTACATAACAAAATAAATTTTGAAGGATAATAAAACCACCGAATTCTGCACCCAAAAATTGCGTATTTCCCCTGTACTTTAGATTAGATTGGTTAGCGTGATACCAGTGCGTGGGCATATGTTACACACTAAGAGCGGTTCCATACGGTGACTTTAGCAGTGATGTAAACAAACGCACGATTACATAGACGCAAACGCGTGACTGCACCGATGTTGTCGCTTATGTTGAATCATTGGAAAAGTGAGTCGCGTTTGCATCGCGATTACGTTGCTTAAGTCGCGCATTTCTTTTACTAGGCAAAACACACATAGATAACTACAAATCACATCGAAATTCTTTCGAGATATAAAGGTAGCCCATACAAATATTTCTCCCGTCCCGGGAATCGAACCCGGGACCTCTGCGTGGCAAACCAGTATGGTAACAGTTCGACCACAGAGGCAGTTTATTGACTGACTGAAAGGTAGACGACTGTATCGCGGCCGAATGGTTCCAGATGCGCTGCTAGAAGTAGCCGTATGTAACCACTCTAACGGACGCTTTCTATATTTATTCTCAATCCATAATTTGCTATCTGAGCTTGAATAATCAATCCAAATCCTATTTTTACTATTTCAATAACCGATCGATGGATCGTCGTTCCGGTCTTTTGTTTCAATCCATCTGTGGGAGGACGTATGGCGTTTTTAGATTGACATTTGTATGGTAGTGACAGTTGTGCGCTTTCAATATCCTATCCATAGGTTTGACAAATCGGATTTTGATCGTGTTCGATCTATAGTAGCGATCCTCCAATTTTGACCGATTGTACTGTGTAATCGTGTGAAAATGGAAGTTATTTTTAAGTGATAGCGACTGTGATCTTGAACAATTTGCTCACTTATTGGACTGGGATAATAGCGACAGCGACCAAGAGTATCTTGTGTCCTCAAGAACGTTTAGGCGTATAAACTTCATGGCAAATTTAACTGACGCTATATTTACATTCAAATTTAGACTGAACAAAACATCAGTTGAATTTGTTTTAAATGAAATAATGCCATTTATCAAAATCAAATCAAAACAGTATTTTTATAATTCAGATTATTTTATCACGTCACGAATACAAACAAACATCAACAAAACATAAATTGACATTAACATTTCGCCGCCGCCGCGCGCCGTCCCTTTATTTTTTTCCATCCTATATGGCCGTCCCTCTCGTTTGACAATAAATGTTCCGTTCTGTTCCTCGAAACAGAACGGAACGTTTATGGTCACGTTTAAAATATTTAAACGTACTTACGGTTTAAATATTTTATACTTGAAAGTTTGCAATTAATTTATGTTTTTGTCAAAAGCACATATAAAATCACATGTATAAATAAATTAATCTTAGAAGCATAACCACCATTTTATTCATTAATTCATGTAATGAACTTTTACTCCGATTGCGTGGAATTAAACGTCAGAGAGGGAGTAAATTTACGACCGATCCTTATTTTTAAAGGCGCCAAGATAGACATATTGAAATACAGATCCGGCAGCGATCGATGGATCGAATAAAATCTGGATGGAAAACAATCTTAGATTCAGGATCAAATATAGAAACCGGCCGTAAAGACGACCACAATTTTGTGAATAATAAATACATCGTCGATTATCTTTCACAACTGAGAGATACTGTCTAATACATTTTCACAAGTCTGGTCTACTTATTTATTTTACAAACATAGTGTATACTTTCATATGCTAATATTATTACAACCACCAGAGTGCGCTTTGTGAAATGTAACAAAAGTATCCAGACAAAAAACACCATTTAAATGGTATGGACTGCTAAAGTGAGGTTCAGAGTCAATGAATCTACGCTAGGTGTCGCTTGTGACTATTTCAACTTTGAAGCGTAATTTCTTTTTTTGCAATATTACAGATAAGGTGCCTGGTACTGTATCGCTTTCTGATGATTACAACAGTATTCCCTATTCTACCTACACTATACTAGTGTAACTTTGCATATGTAGTCACTTTTTGCAGTTAAGTAAAGATAGATTTATCGCTATCTAATCGGTGAATATTTTTATCTACGTCGAACGTTTTTGTTAAAATGACCGGCGCCTGTATAGCAATAGGTTAGGTATTGACAATTTTTTAACCCTTTCATGGACAGTATTTAAATAGTACCGCATCAAAAAATCTGCAAATTCAAAGTGTATTCCATAGCTTTTAAGTTTATTTGAAAAGAGCAATCCCTAGAGTTTCTTGCTCGTTCTTCTCAGGGAGGTCAGCGTAGTGAACGAGCAGTAGCTTAACTGTGACGTTTACCTATGGAATAAATGGGTGAATATCTCATGCGTAAATTTTGCGTGTCCGGGCTGAGAATCCTGGTGTAAAGTGAAGAAATACTAATGACTTATTTTTTATAGTTTAATTAGACGTAAAATGAGTTTAGGGCAAGAATTTCAGAATATTTATTATACAATAATAATAAATAAAAAATGTTTATGTCCCCATTTTAAATTTTGCTGGTGTGTCCACATTCTGTTTCATTGTATAAAATAGTCGTTCTAGCAAAATGTGTACGCTTTTATGAAAAACAATTCAACGTATGGTATTCGCTATTAGAGGCACTAACTAATATCACTGATAGTATTGTAATTACCAGTTTGTGGGAGATTGGGTACTTGATCAAACTTTGTCCACGCGAAAAGTGTAGATTTGGTGGCAAATGTTCAGCCGGTTGCAACTGGTAAGTAGTTTGACAAAAAACCGTTACGTTCTCGCCCCGCGCAAGCCTCAGTCGTGCGTTAGCGCCTGGCAGCGAAAGACGTTGGCACTGTGCTCCATTTCCCGCCAAAAACGTACGTATATGCTCTTTGGTGGCACATGCGACAAAAAATATTAAGTTTCTCTGGCTTCATAAGGTCTCAATTTTTGTTTTATTCTAAGGTCGTATTTCGAACCAAATTAACGAGGCAAATTTTGGCATTACTTTATCATAATTTAATGATCTCGGTTCGATTTTTTGGCTTTTGTTTTATTTTTACTGTAATTTTTTTTCTATGATTTCATTTTACGTGGCTCTAATTTGGTGGTTTTGGTGGCGTTTATGTAACCACCTAAACTTAAAGACGCCACCAAATTTGAAATTGTTATGATATTTCTAAATATAATATACAGTTTCGAATATTGTTTTAAAGCATTATGATTTATTTTTCCGAATAAACTTTTGAAAGACGGTGTTCATAATTTTTCAGATAATGTAACATTAAATAATTGATCTTGTACCCTAAAAATATTTTAGATTCGTATTTTACTTAAATTAATAGTAATATAATTTAAATAATTTCGTTCAGGATGCCAAACACGAAGAAACAAACTCGAGAAGAAAGACTGTTGAAGAAAAGAATTGCGGAAAGGAAACGCAAAGAAAGAATAAAAAATGATCCGGTACTATTGGAAGAGTTAAGGAAAAAAGAAAGAGAAAGGTATCATAGCAAAAAGGCAGAAGGTAAGATTCTACCTTTATATGAAATGCCAATACGTGAACGTAGACTGGTTCAAAGAAACAAAAAAATGTACAATAAAGCATATTACGCTGGAAAGAAAGCTGCAAGAATGGAAGCAACGGTGGCAAATCTTCGTGGGAGCGAGTCCATTACAGAGTTCCCGCAAAACGATAGAGGCGACACATATTCAACAGCGCAACATTCTAATAGTACGAGAATGTCACGGTGTAGTAGTAGATACCCACTTTTAAGCAACTCGGACGCCATTGCCTTGCGTCCAAGAAATTGTCGAGATTGCAGCACAGACAGTCATACTAGACGCTCCCATCGGGTCTTTCTGCGGTCTCAACGTGACAGCATCGAATCAAATGGTGATTTGACTAACAATCTAATACCAATTTCTTCCAATAATTTACATACTAGTAGCCCTCTTCAGAGACCTCCACCGTCCCCTTTACCATCGCCTTGTGTTAGCAGCATACATTCCAATTACTCTACGGTCGCTCCTAACAGTCCAACTTCGGATTCATCGATCTCGTCATGTGTATATCGTAATATTCAAAATAAATATAGAAGATACCAACGAAACAAGTCAAGGCAAATAATCATGTTACAGAAAAGAGTACTAGAGCTAAGAAATGAGAAGAATAATTATAAGAAAAGAATTGAAAGACTAGAAAGGGTTGTGAAATTGATAAAAGCTAAAGCACCTAATCCAATTACTAAAATAGTGCAGCAGAAAATACGTGGCAAAATTGGTGGTAATAGTCCTATAACAAAACAAGTACGAAGAATTGTAATTGATTTTTACGAAAACGATGAAAACAGCCAGGTATGTCCAGGAAAAAATGATTTCATCACTAAAAACCAGTTAAAAAAACAAAAGAGATACCAAACCGATACATTACGCAATTTACATCACAGGTATTTAAATTCAGGTAATCCACCTATTAGTTATACCACATTTTGCCGATTGAGACCATTCTGGATTAGGAAGCCTGACTTAAACACACGAAATACTTGCCTGTGTAAAATGCATGATAACATGGAACTTCTGATTCGTTCATTAAAGAAATATAAGATTTTTAGAGAAAACACAACAACAGCCATACTAAAAACTTTATGCTGTGATAAAAACAATGTAGACTGTCTTCAAAGGAACTGTTCATTTTGTAAAAGCAAAAATGTATTGTACCAAGAGTTTGACAACTCTAATAGCATGATATTCTGGCAATGGGAAAAAACAGTTAAGGTTTACGTGAAAAACAATATCGAAAAATCAACTAATGCCGTCGAAAAAGTCAAACATGTTAAAAAACCGTTACAGGTCATAAAAATATTTGAAGATTCTCTGGATTCCTTTCTAAAACACTGTGGTAATATAAAAAATCAGTATAATACGACTACAGCAATTAAGAAAAATCTGACAGAAACAGAATGCTTAGTTCATATAGATTTTAGTGAAAATTACGCAGCTAAGTATGCGTCAGAAATTCAGTCAGTACATTTTGGGGCCAGCAGACCACAGTTTACACTTCACACTGCGGTGATATACCATCGAAGCAATCAAAATCAAAGCATCGTACCACAGCCGTTTTGCACCGTTAGCACCTCTCTAAGGCATGACGCTTCTGCGGTGTGGGCTCATATGGTTCCAATACTGACTGAAATTGAAAGCATAAATCCAAATATAAATACGCTGCACATAGTTTCAGATTCGCCATCTGCTCAATACAGAAACAAAAAAATTTTCTACACCATGTCACAATTAAGTTCCTATTGTCCAAGTTTAACGTGTGTGGTTTGGCATTATTGTGAGTGTGGTCATGGCAAGGGTGCCCCGGATGGAGTTGGAGGATTTTTAAAAAGAACTGCGGATCAATTGGTGTCATTTGGAAACGACATTACTGACATTGATTCGTTTATTTGCGCATTAAAAGCTGCCAGTAATAACATTCAAATTAAACGTGTAGAAGATTACGAAATTGTAGAAAAAGATTGGCTCATTCCTCAGGATTTGAAGCCTTTTCCTGGCAACATGAAGGTTCATCAGGTTATTTGGAGAAAAAGTAATTACTCTAAATTAGCACTCCGTGCCTTATCTTGCATCAAGCCTCAATGTCTGAATAAACCCATTGCATGTCCCCATGGGAAACATTTGGGCTTCTACAATTTACCTTTACAAAATATTCTTAGAGATAGCGTTGTAAATCGTAGTTCTTCTTCAACTCCCAATAAAAACTACAATAAAATGATTTCCCCATTACACCAAAAGAAAGTTTCAACTGTGGCAAACAAATTTATATTAAGTCCTAAAACAACAACGGTATCTCAAAATAAAACTTCTTCTATAGGGCTGTCAAATATAGATTCAGTAATCAGGGAATGTGGTACAAACTCGGATTTTGAAAATGTTGTCCCTACTAGTTCATTCTTTGAAAACATCAACACCGATACATTTTCTAAGTTTGAAAACTCTAGAGATGCTTCTCTACGTCACGAAGATGAAGATCAAAATGATGTTACATATTTAGATACAAATTTTAATGCTGGAATCATTGCTCTGAGTGATGATGATGATGATAACTATGACATATTTTAATATTCTCCAAGTTGGTAAATGATTACGAAATTGATTTTAAAATGGTTACTAAACCGTAAAATATAAAATATAATGAGCATTCGATGATTATATTATGTTGTTTACAAACATTTATTTCATTTTGTTTGAAGTAAGTTCATCAAATGAAAAATTACACTTCCGCTAAGGTTAGGAAATCAATAAGTAATGTTACTAAATTACTAAATTGTTGTTTTTAGAATTGTTTATATGATTGTTTTCTATCCATATATTATCGTGGTATTTTCTCAGATTTGTATTAAGTACAATGATGAAACATTAAATATGTTATTAATCATAAATTACGACTGATTTAATTATTGTAATTTATTAGACAGTTTCACTAATAGAAACTGCTGGCTTAGCAGTTTCTATTTTTTTTTATAGTTGTTATTATTTAAAGTTACTTTTTTGAATGTATATCTTTAGGACATCTAAGACTGATATATTTTTTGTTTGTTTTAAATGTAAGTTGTTTTTGTTAGAAGCATTTAATTCATAACATGTGGACCTTGTTAATATTACGGGGATCGGATCTCATTTTTAATAAGGTAGATTTTAATATGGTAAAATGTTACGTTAACATAATAATTTCTTTATACTTAAAAATTAAAACACTTGATTAAATTATAATTATAGTTTTGTGCCTAATAGTGGTTTCTTTATACTTAAAAATTAAAACACTTGATTAAATTAATTTAATTTTGTTTGTTTTTACATACATTCCAAATTTGGTGGCAATATTCAATTCTGGTGCAATTGGTAAGCGTTTTGGTGGCTTTTCTAAATTTTGGTGGCGACAAAAATTTTGAATTGCCAATATCTCTGAAATTATAGAAAATGGTTATGTGCCTGTCACATATATATAAATGAAATGTTTTATTTTATTGCAAATGAGTCTCTGATACTGGAAAATCTTAAAAAAAAATTGCGCCACCAAAACTTACAATAAAATGCATTTGTTGATATTCACCCAAATAATCTTTGACTTTGACTTCGACTTTGCACTTTTCTTGCTTTAATGCTTATATTGATTCAATTTAAAATCGGTAACTCCAATGAACCGGATAGGTCCAAAAATGAAGTTGGCGTTGTTCTATGGAGGTATTGAAATGTTCAATGTATGTAGATCATTGAATTTTGTCAGTACTTTATTGATACTTCTGTATGGAAAAGCAGTAGGCAGTAATTACACAGAAAGCACTTGGAAATGGCACTGTAAAACCTATAGTTGGTTTTTTAGATCCTTATTGCGAAACGGGGTACCTCGTTCCAAGGATCATACATTCTAATATTTAATTTTACAATAAACGTTGTTACTGTTCATGAAAGGGTTAACGTAAATAGTTGAAATTTGCATGTCAGAGCAAATTATTCTACAATACGAATGAAAACCTGTAATCGCTCCATCTGCGACATATTTTGGTTGATATTCGCCAGTGTTATCTATTTTTAACCTTCATCGTACTTACCGTTACAAATAGCATTGTAATCGTTTCAACTCACAGGTTTTTTAGGTAGTTAATGATTAAAGTGTTTTATAGTACCTAGACCTAATTTGACAACAATAAATACACAATATAATTTTGCACTAATTGCAACCTATTGTCATAAATATTATTACCACGTCACTTTACAAGTGGAGTTGTCAAAAACCACACCGCTTTGTGTCTTTATTTATAATACAGATTATGCTTCTTCCTTTCTTATCAGCTCATAAATACATAAGCTCGTTTATTTCAATTGTTTTTGAATCAATTAGACATTATAAACTGAAACTATGTAAGCGTAACAGCTTTCAGTCGATAATAATGTCTGTAACAACTGTAACGTATTATTACAAAAGATCACTACTATTATTAATGGTCATTTTTTCAGGTTAAGTCACAAAACAAAGCATTAATAAAATAAAGATGAACACTTACCTCTTGATAGAACACCCTCTTGGAATTATAAGTCAGGTTGTACTGCTGGTCTGCTACCATCAGCAGTATGGTGAACGGCAGAAGAAACGCTGCAGCAGCCAAGAAGGCGATGCACCTTCCCAGTCGCATCATACTGAGGTTCCTACGACCCATTATTACACTTTAAAATTATTTATTCTATTGTTATCCATCACAAATGCACTGAGATTCGTTTTAGTTGCACTTCAGTTGATTTTGCTTGTGATTTAATTTCACTATGAGTATATTTCTATTAATAATAATTTTATTGCATTTAAAAACTGTGCTTAAATGGTGATTTAACCTGTTGAATTTAATAACAAATATTATTGATTAATTTATGCACGTTGTATGAAATATGACCTAACTTGTTGATTGGCACATGACAATCAATCATAATATAAGGCACCTGTCCCAAATTATGATTTTACTAATGACAAAACAATGCAAATACAATAAAAAAGTACCTTCGAAATCTCATTATAAAAAATAATACTGCACATTACAAAATCACAAATACAACTGGCAATCACAATAAAATCACACGACTTATTTTTATCTTAACATAATAAGTCTGATAAGTGTAGTGGACTTTTTAAAAGATATCGATAACAAGCTGTATTTAATTTGAGAGAGTCAAGAGTGAATTTTTGTCAATTAGTAAATAAATGCACACAAATTGTTACCGCGCTATCTATGCAGACCCTAAGGGTTAATTCATCACAGAATATAATAATACACGTAAAATCATGTAGGTAAAAGATATTATTACTTTGTTAAAACTAGTATGGTGCTGCCGTTGTTAGATAATTTCAATGTAAAATAATAAAAAATTAATTGTGTTTCAGTATTAATTAATTCATGGAATCGTGTTATATTTTTATTAATTTATCGTTATAAGAATTTAATCCTTATTATTCCAAATTTAAATTGTTTAAAATTTTATGTGACAAATAACTTATGAATGTTTGGTACTCCTTAATGGGATAATTAAGTTTTAGTGAAAGTTTTATATGTACGTACGTTGTTAAATAAAAAGCTAAATAAAAAAGTCATTTGAATAACATTTCTATAACTAATCAAATTTGGAAATTAAAACTGACAATTATGATATATTTATAGAGCGTGGAATGGCGTCAGTTAGAACAAATGTATAAATTATTGAAATGAATATACACTTATTAATTAGACTATTTCTTCGTTATTATTACTTACATTTTTTAGTGTTTTATGTCATTCTATGTCACTAGCTAGTGATATTACTGAAAAATGAAGTCATATTATATAAATTGACGGTTTTGTGTCAATGTCAGATTAGAATCGGAAATAAACCATTTGTAATGAACATGTAGTTCATGACATTAGTAGTAAATTAGTCTACTAATACATCTCATTGGTTTGCTAAAGCAAAGTGTAGAGTTCATTTTGTTTTTGATCAAGGTCGATTGTAGAAGTCACCTATAATTCGCGTGTTTGCTGACCTCTAGTTTGTTCTTTCAGTCATTAGATACTACTTATGTAAGACTTTGTGAAAAAATATTGCTACAAATTAATACTACAGATGTTATACCTCATCGAAATTTGAGATTAAGTTAGTGATTTGAATGAATTATAAGTATGATAATAGTTATTTGTTCAACAAGAGAGCAAAGTCGTTTTTTGGTGCGAGTGCTGTTTTTGAGTCCTGAGCAAGCGAAAGATTCTATAGTTGATTCACGAGTGTAGCGAGTGATTCAGAATTAGAATCTTGAGCGAAGCGAGGGACTCAAAAATACGAGCTGCAAAATAACTTTGCTCTCGCGTGATACATACAACTTTTCACCTCAGCAGCGAGAACATATATATATACTAAAGGGACAAGTAATAAAAACTTCACTGGAATCGCTCATATTTTCTATTTTATTACGTAGGTAGGTATCCAATTAACTATCAAAGAAGTACCTATCGCAAGCAAATAAGAAATTTTGAATTAAAAAAAAAAGAAAGCGCGCTTTTATTTATTGCGTTCCGGAACGTTCTCGCTTGTATTCATTGAAATCACACATTGTAAATATTGTTATCTTTAATTGACGTTATAAATTTAGCATATTTTTATTGCAACACTTGCTTTATTTTTAATGAAAATTGTAAAAACTAAATTATCATAGTATAAAATCGTATTTGTATTTCTCACATAATTTATCTTTTAGATGAATTGACGAGTTTCCGAACGTGCACTCGTTCAGCCATTTTGTGGGGGTCTACTATGTAGCTTAAATATCGAAGTACGAATAAACCATAATTTTCTTTTTCCTTTTTCTTGTAATGAAGTGAAAGGGACGGAGCGACTGATTTTGAAATATGTCGAATTTGTATTAGACCCCTTCGCATTAAATGACAAGTCTCCACTTAAAAAGCAAAAAGCTACTTTTTCTCACGGAGTGAGCAAAATAAGATTTTGCTCACTGATTTCACACAGCAAAATAGCCTTGTTCGAGCTGCTGAGGTGAAAAATTAATTTAAAGTCTAATAACTCTAATAAAACTTGAGAATTTCCTAGTTGTAAAAAGTACAATGGGCTAAGCTGAATAATCAATACCTTAAAATATTTCAAATGTAATAATGGACGTTCTCTGTTTGTCGTTTGTACAATTAACAGCACGTCAAGCTTGACCCCTAGGATTTAAATAAAGAGTTCATCCAGGGAAGTACTGCTGCCAAGTGGCAGCTACTTATTTCTGCCGCCAAGCAGAAGTGTGTGCATTATTGCGTTCGGGTTTTGAAGGGCGCTGGTGAAATTACAGGCGCATGGGACTTATTAACCCATGTCTCAGGGTGATGGGCGCAGTGGCAGTGCCCCTTAGATCTTTATGATTTTTTTTATTATACATGACAGACAGATGACTCCATTACACCTGATGTAAAATGGAAAATGGAACCCAAACGTGAAGGTACCTAGTGCAGTGTTGATACAATCACTGCCCTAGCCACCTCCACCCTGCATGCCTACAAGATTCCTCTTCACGCCTCGTTTGAAAGACCCCATATCGGAAGACGGAAGGAATACGTGCCCTGGAAGGGAGTTCCACTTCTCAACTGTGCGACAGTGGAAGGTACCACCAAACCTTTTAGTTCGCGTTGGAATACGGTTAGTTGTAAAACAGTGACTACGGAGGCCAGCACGCGTGCTTCGGAGCAGGAAAGGGGAGGGCGAGATATGGGTGAACAGTTCTTCAGAGCACTCGCCAAAGGCGCTAAGTGATGCGACGTCTCTACGCAGTTGTAGAGGTTCAAGGTATGATGATACCTCTTCATCACCAATGGCTCATGAAGCGAGGTGATTTAAAGTTCTGAGTGGCACTGCAC
This sequence comes from Hyposmocoma kahamanoa, assembly GCF_003589595.1. Taxonomy (NCBI): domain Eukaryota; kingdom Metazoa; phylum Arthropoda; class Insecta; order Lepidoptera; family Cosmopterigidae; genus Hyposmocoma; species Hyposmocoma kahamanoa. Next base: position 15,372,122 of record NW_020653852.1, on the reverse strand, counting down.
TGCGGCTATGGACAGGCGTGTCCACCAAGTGCATTGCTATGTTACTACCAAGCGCTCACTTGTTCGTCCCGGCATTGATGTCGTAAAAAAAATTACTCCATTCCGCTTGTGATAAGAAAATGGTCCAAAGTCCAAAGTTAAGTTTGTCCATACTCTTGATTGTACACGATTGAAACTACAAAAATATTTGGATCTTAAAATATAAAAGAAAAATAAATCCACTCTTTCGAGGTACGTGTACATACACATTACACATGAGCTAGACAACACGAATATGTTGCAATGTAACAAAATTGTGCATAACAGAATAAACATTCTAAAACTAACATTACATTTTTCAAGTAAACAAATTTCTTGGCTCAAATTGTAGTTACGTAAACAAAAAGTCCACAATAAGCACACAGTAAATGATTTATGATCGAGCTTCGGAACATTCATCAAAACATGGCGTTGGCTGGTCATTATAAACACACGGGCTGAAAAAAAATAGCCTTTTGTTGTTATAAAAAGGAAAGTTATTGTTAATGGTTTTTACTCGACAGTGGTGATGCCAAAGGAAGAGAGTTATTTAACTGATCATCATTGTTAGCCTTTGTTAGTACAATCCCAAACATGATCAGCCTTCTGTCCTATATTTAAGCGACTCTATTTTTTTGTGTATATGGTAGGTACGCGATTATTCTGACAAATGTGAGCTAATTAACCGGCTTCAAAAAAGGAGGTTCTCAATTCGTCAGTATTTTTTGTACGTATATTATGCGGTAACTCTGGCTAAGTTTGTGGACCGATTTTGATGATTCTTTTTTTTGTTGGAAAGAGGGTACCTCAGTAGTGGTCCCATTTAAATTTGAATAAAATATTTTACCTCTAAGGGTAGCAATTAGAGAATTAATTGATTCCGCGCATTTTCCGGTAACCGACTTCAATAAAACTTGGCAAATAGATGTAATTCCACGAACTTTTGAGGTCGGTTTTTTTAGTACTCTGGGCTGAGATTCATTTGTAATTGGAAAGATGATATTCCACCTCTAAAAGTGACAAATTCGGTTTATTCCATTTCACCCACGCAATCTTTCCTATAGGTGTCCCTTCGTAGTAGTTTTCGTATGTCATCAAAGGACCGCTTTGTTGGTCTGCTCTATTTACGTTTCAATCGCAACTCCGTGATCATACGGCACCAAGTCCGACTTGGCACCTTATCAGATAACGAACCCACCGCTACATTAATTTCGGCACTCGGTTACCTAATTACGGCATTCAAACGTTAACTACGGAAGATTTTAGCGTCACTTTTAATTTTAAGCACAATACTGACTCTATTACGTGTTCTACGATTAAAATGACACATACTCGTATTTATCTCATCAGCTCTCGCATAACTGACTAGACGTTAAGCCAATTGCGCGTGGGTTTAGTTGCATCATTCTTGCTCTACAAGTGTAGGGCATAGTGGGTATGAAAACTGAAAATGCATTATTTTTTTAGGTACCTACTTATCGAGTTATTTAATTGAATTAGGTAACCATTCGTTTTTATTAATCGACTTCAAAAAAGGAAAACTTTCTGAATTAGACTGTTTTTTATGTGTATGTTACGCTAAATAAATTACTCGATTTGTGAACCGACTTTTATGTTTCTTTCTTTATTGGAAAGAGGGTACCTCAGTATTGGTCCCATTTAAATTTGAAGAAAATATTCCACCTCTAAGGGTGGCAAAGTAGGGGATATCCGGTTTCGAGCACTTTCCGGTAAACGAATTCAATACAATTTGGCAAATGGATATATTTGCACGAACTTTTGAGATCGGTTTTTTTATAAAAATTGGTACAAAGATCGAACACATACAAAGAAATAATTCTTCGATCCGATTGGGCTCGAACCAGCGTCTGTTACCTCATCGTGGCTACCGCTCTTACCAACTGACCTATAATAGATCGTGTCAGTTAGAAATGTCTCTGTGTGATTGTACAAATCTTTGTATTTAAACTTTATGTTTAAACGACTTTTTGTGTGAGAAACTTATAAATATATCGCACTGCTGTTACAATAGTGTGGTAACGCAAAATATGTGAAATTCAAGATTATGCTATTGCTGAACGTAAAATTTGAACCTCAACATATCAATACAATCGCCTTTAGAGTATATAATCAAAAGAAATCTACTTAACTCAAAATGAGACAAACTTTTTGTGAGATGGTTCTAGACAAAACATATCCTTACTTAAAAATATGAAATATTTTTTTATTTTTCTTTTTAAATAACTTGGTAAGTAGGAAATCTTTTAAATGTCTGCAATAAACAGTAATATGTATATAAATTTTAATAATCTTCTACAGAAAATGGGTAATTAGTTTTGCATCACTTCTGAAAAAAATATACTCTTTGTATTAACAGTGCGATATAATGTGAATAATAATAACAAACTAGTGGAAAATTTTCACAAAATTATATGAATATCATGGTAGTAAAAACATCATGATTATGCAATAAAATAAATATAACAATTAGTTATGATTTTGTTTCTTGGCACAAACAAACAGTAACGCGGGTAAAAGACAAACAAAAAAGAGTAAGAAATGGAATTAATCAATTTTTCAAGTGGCATTCTAACAATGGAATTTGGGACGAAGACCGTGGAATAGAGAATAAATTTTTAAGGCGTTATCCTCTGCGCGCTCGAGTAAATTGGTTCGGTTGGACGTTAGATTGGACGACCTCGGTGTTCCTTGGAATAGTGTTGGGATATTCTTCTTATCGTATCGATGACATACACGTGCCATCTATACGATATATGCCCAAGGTGCGTCAGATGCATAGAAAAGAATAAAGAATGTAATGTCGCACTGAAAATAGCTTTCGATGTTAAAATTTTGTCAAATCGACTTTTCTTTGAAACATACAATTTTAATTATAAAATGGAATGAGTGAACAAAATTTAAATATTCAAAGATCTAGTGTGTGATTGTTAGTCTAAATATATAACTAAAATATATTTAGACTAATAAAAATAAGCGTATAGAACATATTAATATTTTTAATTCATATATTGAAATAAATAATTTGAGTTTTATGTCAGCCGTAACCATTGGATCTGTAAAGAGCCTGAAACATTGATTTGTATGAAAAAACAAATCGATTTAGATCTGAGAAAAAATTTTCGTTGAAGTCTAAGAAGTCAATGTAAATAGTAATTTTTTTTAGTTCAATTGCCTTTTTAGTGTAGATAGCTTCACAATAAAAGTATTTTGTATAAAGTTTCTAAATTTTTTTTAAATTTCTATTTTTTTTGCATTTTATAGAAAAACTATCAAGACCGAGAACATTTTTCGTTCAAAGACTCTTGTTTCATAAGATCGAATAATCGATACAAGTCGGTGATGAAGCATCTCTATTTCGGAAATTACATTCCAATTCCTTTACCGTGGGAAAAATTTGTAATGAATACGGGATGTTGTCGGGTTTTTAATAGTTTATTGTCGACAAATGATGTAGTAGTAGTTATTTCCGTGTTTACATGATGTTTCGTATTACATGATTACTTGGAATGTTTCAACGTTTTGTTAAAAATGTTCTTTTCATGAATCCATGCCGATTCCATTGCTGATTATCGTGCATTTTTAATTGATTTTAAAAAAAGGCGGAGTTGATTAACTCGATTGTATATTTTTTGTGTATGCATAATAAAAATACACCTTGCTGCTAGATGAATGAAACTACCAGCTAATTAAGCGGTGTACCTTTCTAATTAAAAAATAAATAAAATAAAATATGAGACAATATCACATGCGTGGTATATAAATTGAAAACAACGACGTTACCATAAACACCATTTCTAAAGTATAGTTTATGAGGTCATAAAAATTCAAAAGGGGTATGAGGTCACAGTCGTTAATTTAATGCGAAACGGTAACGTCGATAGATGTCCTTTTAACCAACTTTAAAACAAAGGAGGAGGTTCTCAATTCGGCCGTATTTTTTTGTGATTGTATGTTACGCGATTGCTCCGACATTTGTGAACCGATTTCGATGATTTTTTTTTATTGGAAAAGGGATACTGCAGTTGTGGTGCCATTCAAATTTGAAGAAAATATTCCACGTCCAAAGGTCGCAAATTAAGGGATGAATCCCGTTTATTTATTACAAGACTGCGAGAGAGAATAAAGTGGCAATAACTAAATGGTTATTATCACTTAATTATGTTGAGACTGAAGGTTTGCTTTGCGGTCTGGTATGATTAGACACACACATACACGCGTGCGCACACGCGCACTCACTCGCTCACATACACGCACACACATACACTGACACACACACATCACGTAACTTTACATACCTGAGGAGACCTGGTGTCTCATAACTCAGGGTTTACCTAGTTTGAGCACCAGTCTTCCACAATAAAAAGGATACACTGTATTTTATGTACATAGATATAAGTTTCACTGTGGAAGACAATAAATACATTATTATTATTATTACATTTCACCCACTTGCCTGTTAACTGATTTCAATAAAACATGGCAAATAGAAGATTCCACAATCTTGTGAGGTCTGTTTTTTTTTAGTTACTCCACTAGTTTGTTACAATTATTAAAGCAACATCTGTAGTCAGCTGCTGGTAGCAATAAAGGTACCTGGCTGAGTGAAGAAATAGATAGAAAACCAACACAAAGATCCGCAACAAGCACATGGAAAAATTCGTAAGGCCCGTTGGTTCGTTCCGTGGGTTAGTTGTTGTGTAGTAGTTCAAATCCAGCCAGATCAGAAAGATTTTTTTGTAAGTATTCAATCTTTGTATTAATAGTTAAGACAAAGACATAATTATTTCGTTTTCTTTTTTTTTGTTTTTGTAATATCAAGTGACGGGACGAACAAGTCGTGCGCCTGATGGTAAGTTACTCGCCTGTCCATATCAGTTGTAGTACCACTCAGAGCTTTAAATCGTAGAGATCTGAGGGGCACTGCCACTGCGCCCGTCACCCTGAGACATAAGTTAACAAGTTCCATGTGCCTATAATTTCACCAGCACCATTACCCTTCAAAACAGGTACACAGTAATGCTGACATTACTGTTTGGCTGCAGAAATAGGAGCTCTACTGCTACAAAACTTTACTTTACGGTTTTTACTTTTTATTTTGCCCTGTTTTATAAAAAAGTTAAAATAGTTTTATGTGATAACGTTACTCTGTTCTTAATTAATCGGAAAAAATTGGCCATTTACAAAATTAAAATTTTTCAAGAAAGACATTTAAAATTCTACAAACGAAATTAGTCGTTAACATTTTCATGCTTAAAATAGGAGAGTTGTATGTAAATTCTCATGCATGCACGATTTGTGTCATGGAGTCCGTATTATTTTCATGAGATAAAAGTACGTTTACGTATGATGACATGTGGCTTTATTACTAAGCGCATTTGCGCAGTGCTTCCAATTAGTATTCGTTCAGAATCCGAGACCATACAAACCTAGAAAAATTGCACCCATTTCGGATGTCGCTATTACACCTAATCGCTTGTACACCTAGAGATAAATCGATCCCTGTGACATTTCGGACCGTCATTTCTGGGATTCCGAACTGGTACGAGTTGGACGTAGTTTCCAAATGCTCTAAGAGTGGCTACACCCGATGACTGTGCATCGATGCAATGCATCGCTACAGCATCCGCGTTTGCATTGCTGCTGAAATTCCGTAGTAACCGAATTTCGGTTCGTTGTATTTTTTTACAAATATATGTCTTTTTGAATATAGACACATATTTATATGAAAAGAAAATGACAAATGTCGTCAGTGGGCCCCATTAAATATGCCGAATAGTACGTGCATGTCATTGTGTTCTAATTTCAATTCCTCGATCACGTTCCCGTAATTACAGGAAACAAGTCCTGGCCTTGCGTGCTCGCATTGTTTCCGAACTTAATAATGCAGGCATACACACTTACAATACACACACAGACGGGTAAAAGGGTGGCTCCATATTTATTTATGTTCCATGTTTATTTTTGAATGAATACTACAGCAACGTATTGAACTTCTAATTATAAAAATACCGTTAATCGTTGTGTCAATTGTAAGTTGTTACTTTAAATTACGTACAATGTTTTATTATGATCAGAGAGATGGAAATGGGCAAAGTATATTTACATTGCCAATGAAACTATTAATTCGAATTTAAATCGCGTATAATTATTTTTTTAAACAAACCAACGTTTCGGACCCTTTATGGGGTTACAGGGTAACCACACTATTTTTCACTTTTTCGTTAATATTGGACATAACTGGTTCACTTTACCATCTCAGTCACCCGTGATCATGGGATCTGTACTCGATACATCATATTGACTTTATAAACAAAAGGAAATAAAATGTGGGTAACACCTCCCTTTGAAATTCAAGAATTATTGTATTGTATTTAGTGGCATATTCTTGATGTGTCTAGCAATTAGGTAGGTAGGAAAATTGAACATGATGATTTTTTAAATTCTTCTTTTTCTTTTTCCCTCCAGTCACCTCTATAGTGTGAATAACGTAAATAATAGTAACTTTTTTAAAACAACGAAAAATCAGGAAATCCGCTTTTTCAACTCAAAAATGATTTTTTTTTGTGAACTCAAAAGAACAATATGAAACGAAATACATGAATTTGTTTGGTTCTTATGTTTTTGTTACGAAAATGTCTAAAGCGTTTTTCGCGTGATTCTGCAGCTGTTGAATGATATAATATTGGGATATGAAACATTTTATGTTCATCGTCAGTAGCGATTATCACCACGACGCGAAAGAATTTTCAATTAAATTTTCATCATCGGCGATTTAACACGCTGTTCTTGTCGTCTGAATTTAATCTGTAATTTCTATTTTATTACACACAAGAATATAGCGGTGTTGTCTTTTTAGTAATCAGAAAGGACAATACAACACTTCGAATACCATAAGAGGTGCATTAGTTACGACATCCTTATGTAATGTTCATTGTTTTCTTACCCGTAATACGTGTGACACCAATGACAGAGGAAGCTTGCTTTGGTAGTCTAATAATTTATTGATGAGTTTGTTTGGTAACATCCTGTATATGAAGGGAGAAATATAATTTTCATTTTGATGTGGAACAGACGGCGAACGTTGATAATAAGATTAAATACTTAATCTAATTTTTATTATTAATATCATTAAAATTCTGTTGGAAAATGTTTGTTAACTAATTGTTAAGGCGAGGCGGGTGTGGCGATACAGGTTAGCAGATTGGGAGGAAATGCGCCATTTTTTGCTCATATCCCTGACAGGCTTGCTTTACTTCAGAAGATTCGTCGAGCTGTGTTGATGCTGTAGTTGAGGTCTTGCGATTGGGCATGGAATATTATAATACCATACTTCGATGTACCCAATGGACCCCAAGCTCGTCCATGGTTTAACGCTGACTGATGTAGTCTTGCTGAAGCACAAAAACAGCCTGTGTACCAAGCTTGGGCCGATCCTCGACTACGCAAAACTCCGAATACTCGGAATCTGAAGAAAGCCTTAATAAAGCCGCCAAGAAGAGCAAAAGTGTGTTACGCTGGGCCAAGTTCGATCATGTGTGCCTCTTTACCAGCATGCAGCAAGTCCTTTTGGTCTCTGGTCGAAAAAAACTTTAGTAGCAACTCATTATCATCTCTGCTGAGGCCAGACGGTTCGCTGGCCCATAGAAAGAGGAAAGGCAAAAGACCCGGAAAAGAAGGCGAATCTCTTCGCCTCACTCTTTGCAGAGAGTTCGCATCTGGATATCGCAGGCTACCTACCACCTTCTTTACCTCAGACTGGACTTGCTATGGCGCCAGTTCGCGTACGCCAAAAAGAGGTACTCAGAACTCTGCGAAGTCTAGACGTGCATAAAGCTAGCGGGCCCGATGGAATTCCAGCAATAGTCTCGCTTGAAACTGGTGTAGTTCCCAGGTTGAGGAAGCTTGCAAATATGCAAGCAGTGCCTAAAAAAGGAAGCAGAGCTGACCCTGTCAACTATAGACCTACCTCAGTCACTTCCATACTCTGCAAGACTATGGAACGTGTACTTAACAACCATCTCCTGTCGTACCATGAAGACAAAGATCTCCTCAGTGATCGCCAGTACGGATTCCGAAGAGGGCGATCTACTGGGAATCTTCTTGTGTATGCCTCTCACTTATGGAGCGAGACTATAGAAGAGCATGGCGAAGCCATTACAGTGTCTTTAGACATTTCTATGGACTTTGACGGGGTCTGGCACGCAAGCCTTTTAAGCAAGCTTCCCACTTATGGGCTTTCCACTGACCTTTGCAATTAGATTTCGGATGTTTTGAGTGAACGTTCGATTCGAGTGGTCTTAGAAGGCTACTCTTCCGAACATCGGGCGATAGATAGAGCTCCTCAGGGTTCTGTACTGTTCGCAACCCTCTTTCTGCTGCATATAAACGATATGTTGATTCCAGGTACCTTTGGGTATGCTGATGACAGCACAGTTGTGGACAGGTACTTGACCAATGCAAGGGTCAGTGGAGAAGAAATCCAGTCTTGTCGAGAGTCCATGGTTAGTCGTTTGAATTTAACACTTAAGGCAGTCCCCGATTGGGGCGATGCCAATCTTGTCAAATTTAATGCTACCAAAACGCAGGCGTGTCTTTTCTCCACTAAACGTAGTCCCTTTCACCTGACTCCGATTTTTCGTGATATATCCATACCGATAGCCGACCGTCTTCATCTACTTGGAATGGACCTGTCGTCCAATTTGAACTTCGGCAGTTAAATTGAATCCATGACCAAAAATACAGCCAAGAAGCTTGCCATCGTTTCCAAGGTGAGGCGATACTTCACACCGGGACAGTTGCTTCAGCTGTGCCAAGCACAAGTCCGGTCGTTTATGAAGTACTGCTGCCACTTATGGGATGGCTCTGCTAAATACCAACTGGCCACCTTGGATTGAATAGACAAGCGTACTAAAACGCTTATAGGTGACTCGGAACTAGTAGAAGCGAAGCTGCAAAGCCTTGTACACCGCCGTAGAGTTGCCAGCTTGTCGGTATTCTACAGGATATATCACGCAGAGTGTGCGATGGAATTGCATAATTTGATTCCGCCTTCCCCTTTCCATCATCGGGAGACTAGACGAGGGCGGGGGTTCCTAGACGAAGCGTTTCACTTCCACATTTGTATGGCTAGGGAGTGGAATTCCCTGCCTGCAGACTTATTCTCCGAACGCTATAATTTGGACCTTTTCAAGGCCACAGTGAATAGGCATTATTTAGGTGTGCATGCTACATCCTCGACCTCATTGTCACTTTCCATCAGGTGAGATGGAGGTCAAATGCGCACTTATTTTTTATAAAAAAAAAGTCAATGTCAAAGAATCTTTATTTCATAAATAAGTGTACACTTGAAATCGTCATATTGATTAAACTCTACCGCTCATTCGTAAGGTAGATTCCCCTGAGAAGGATGAGTACGAAACTCTTGAGGTTGTTGTAAATAAACATTTGTGCATTTATCATTTACAATATTTATTTCAAACATTGTAGATCGAGACAACCTGCAAGAGCTAAACGGGCCACTACGATAAGTTTTTGTCATCCATGTACGCAGGAAGCTGTATAATAAAAAAAAATCCTTTAGTATAAAGTTTTTGTTTCACTATAGCTTTAAACCTAGTGACCGGAAAATTTTGGTTAACCCTTAGATAGTTCCCTTAAATGAATTTGTGACTTTGTGAAGACGACTGGTAATATTAAGTGTTTAAAATAAACATGTAATGAAGGAAATATAACCTTATTTATGTAACCATTTATTTTAGATTATTGTCTAAATACCTATACTACAGTCATATTACATACCGAATATAGTCATATTTAGAAGAAAAGAAATAAAAAAAGAGGTTGAATTATGATAACAACGTACTTAAGAACCACTGGCCACATATATAATCAAAATCGAAAGACAATCGAAGATATTCTGTTTTCAAATTAAGTATTCCGTTATATGAGACCAGGTCGCCCATGGACATTGTTATTATAATTCAAACTTTTTTACTGTTCCCCTATAGAGTTAGGCTTTTTTCGAATGCAAAACGTTATTTGTTTTTTTTTACATTTGACAAACTGATATTTTATAATATTCTGCTCGACTTCTGGTATTTATACAATAATTATTACATTAAATTTGTATTGAATGGATATCAAATTATTTTTTGTGAAATACTCCACTAGTCTGTTACAGTTATTAATACAAAGATCGAACACTTAGAAAAAATGACGAAATACTTTCATAGATTTCTCATAGATGGCGTTACGACTAAAAACTCGTTGAAAACCAAATACAAATACCCGACAAGCACATAGAAAACTTTGTGAGGTCCGCTGGTTCGTTCCGTGGCTTAGTTGACATAACGTCTGGTACGGTTTGATAGAATTTTTTGTAAGTGTTCGGTGTTTGTATTGATAATTATAATTATTACATTTTTAGTTGAGACGTCGCGAATAACGAGTCGCCCACGTCGTCATCAACCCGTTTATGCGTCTCACTGCTGGGCACGGGTCTCCTCTAAGGCGAGGGCTTGTGCCATATTAGCCACGCTGACGTAATGCGGGTTGGAGATTTAATATATTTTGTGAGAGTTCTGCTGAGACCTTCTGCGACTTGTAGGTTTTAGGTTTTAGGTGACGATGTTTTCTTTCACCGAAAAGCTCATGGTACATTTCAAATTAAATTTGGCACATAAATTTCGAGAAACTTAGAAGCGAGATCCCGGATTCGAACCCATGACCTCTGCTTGAGAGACGGTAGGTCAAACCATTAGGCTACTACGTTTCTAACGAGTACAAATGAGATACAGGAAACGCTTGTAGTGACATCATTTAGAGTTAATGGAGCAATTAACGCAAGCCCGTAAAACGTGCCGAACGGCTGCTCAGTTATGTTCTGAGTACTTGAAAATTAGCATATTTTGTGTTTATTACAAAGGTGAGAGCGTAGTTTCTGTGCTAAATAACAGACCATTTATCTCCTCACGATAAATTGCTAACATTCACGATTGTTTGTTTAGGAATATAGATTATCAGATGTTAACGCTTCCAGTTTAAATTGTTTTTTTTTTTTATGTAAGCAAACTTCTCTTCAATCCGTAAAATTCATTAAGCACTATTTATCAGCAGCAGGAGCAGTAGATTACCTTATATACTTTTTTTATAATATCAAGTGAAGGGACGAACAAGTCGTGCGCCTGATGGTAAGCTACGTGCCTGTCCATAACAGTTGCAGTATCCTCAGAGCTTTGAATCGCAAAGACCTGAGGGACACTGCCACTGCGCCCGTCACCCCGAGACATAAGTTGACAAGTTCCATGTGCCTGTAATTTCACCAGCACTCTTACCCTTCCAAATTGGAACGCAGTAATGCTGACATTACTGCTTAACAGCAAAAATAGGTAAGGTGGCAGTACTTCCCTGGATGGACTCTTTCACAAGGAGCTCTACTACTATTTCTGCCGTCAAGCAGTAATGTGAGCATTACTGCGTTCCGGTTTTGAAGGGTAAGGGTGCTGGTGAAATTAATTACAGGCACATGGGACTTGTCGTGTTTCAGGGTGACGGGCGAAGCGCAGATGAACGCACACCTGCGCGCGCGATGGCGACGACGACGCTTAAAGTTTATCTTTCGTACGAAGTTTTCGTCCCGCTATAGTTTGAAGCCCTGAAAATAGCTAATTTTGGATACTTAAAAACCTTATATGGAAGTGTACACGTTGCTCCCTAAAGTGAATTGAGACGCAAAATAGACGTTATAACATATTTCGAACACACGGAAAATCGATATTTCGACGTTAAAAAAATACAAATTCAACTTATTTTTTAATTAATTATTAAAACAAAAGATACCGATAGTAAACTACAGGACGTGAAACACGTTCGTCTACGGAAAAATCAGTATCATTCGATTGTCATTAATTAGAGATATTTCAATGTTTTTTTTTTGCCAATGTTCCATAATAAATACGTCATTGGGCTATAAGCTTATTTTACATTAAGAGGGTGTGTTTTATTTCCAGAAGGCAAAAATGTTTAAATGTCTTGCAATGAATTTCTCCGCGTCTACCTCGCACTCTTCAAAACCTACGCAATCACTATATCATTTCGCCTTAAAGAAGTTTGTTTTTTTCCTTTCTATTAATATTATGTCTAGTCTTATTTTTCGTGGAAAAATCTTTTCAACAAAAATTAGTTTTTAAAGTATTTATAACACCGGGATTACAATGTAAATTTCTTTAAAGTTTTCTCATAGAGACATTCTGGGTGTTGTACATTGCAGTAACAACACGTTTCGAGATTGACAGAAGATTAACTAGTAGGTACCACAATAAGTTGATCGTATCAGAATAGTGGTTACTCTCCATACAATTGTAAATGGTACTATAAACTTGTTGCGCACTGATTGTACGTCAGAAATTGTCAAGGTTTTTTAAAAATAGTACCTTGTGTGTTTGACATAAGGCCCTCTTTGGATCGTTAAACTAACGAAGGAAGTGTTAGTGATAAAGTGTATAGACACAGTAAAATTAATTTTCCCATCAAATTAACATACAGTTTTTGCACATTTTGGGCCATTTTAACAAAATGAAAAATAATTGAAAAAATATTTTTGCCATACAAAATTAAAATAGGACTTGAGTACTATTTTTTTTAAAAAACTACCTTAATTGTTAATTAACGAAATATTTGGTAATTGATATGAAACTATGTACTAAAAACTTTAATTTGACGAAAAAATTAAGATCGGTTGAGAATTCTAGCAGCAGTTAATTAATTTTATTTTTAATTAATTTTATTTAATTTCGCAAACTTTATTTCCATTTTCCCGAAACTTACCAATTGTGACTTGAATCTTTTTATCACAACTACGTCCAATTGGCATTAATCATACGAAGCAAACCCCGAGAGCGAGTGTTTGCATACCATTCACGTTAATAAAACGTTTGATCTAGAACGCGTCAATCAACTGTTTCACACGATTGTTTCCCGTAGAAACAAACATTGTCTGCCGCTGACCAAACGTAATAGTACTATTTTCTAAAGCCCAAATATGAAGAATTTCGTGTCGTATGGAAACAGGCAAATAGTAGCAGCATAGCCCCTTGTGAAAAAGTTCGTCCAGTCAAGAACTGAGCACCCTACCTATTTCAGCGGCAAGCAGTAGTGTGAGCAATACTGCGCTCTGGTTTTGAAGTGTAAGGGTGAAATTATAGGCACGTGAGACATGTCAACATTTCTCTCTGATCTTTGCGCTTAAAGCTCTGAGTGGCACTGCAACTGCTATGGACAGGCTTGTCGCTTAGAACCAGGCCATCGGGTATATAACCATAAATAGAGACATGTAATTTAATGATTAAATGTCATTTAATTTGTTTGAAAACTACTCTGCCAAATCATTAGGTACTGTGACAACTGCGCTCCGATTGGCCCGCCCGAATTCGAAACAATTGACGCATGTCGTCAATTGTTTCACTTCAAATCGGCCAGATTAACTAGAGCTTTGCTATAGCAAATAAAAAAAAAGTTGGCAGGTCCTTTAACGTCAACATTAGCAAAATTGAAATCGCTCCGAAACTAGGACTTTTGAAAAATGGTACTACGTCAACTTGAGATCAGTCTTATACAAACGAGAATGTAGAAGTCTCGGTCCACAATATTTCTTGTAAGAGATGGTAAAAGAGAAAAAGGAAGACTGTAACAAATATTAAAATGAAATAAAAAGATACAATTAATGAAACACTCCTTAGAAAACTAACACAATACTCAAATACGCAATAATCGACGTGAAGGTTAATGTTATGGAAACGAAGAGCCTCGTGCTCTCGTTTCAAGACTTTTGATAGGAGTGACGACAGCAGGAAAAGATTTAAGAATTTTAATTCGAGAACGATTTAAAATTTTATATGGTCAGGAACCATAAAAGAGGACTATAAAAAAGTCGGAAAAACATTGTCACGAAGTTTACGGCCGTGGTAGCTAAATGGTATGACCTACCTCTGAAGCAAATACAAGCTTAATGAGCGTTTCGGTGAAGGGAAACGGCGTAAAGAAACCTGCACACATCTGCAAAGAAATTTAATGATGTGTGTGAAGTTACCAATCCACATTGGGCCCGCGTGGTACAGGCTTAGCCATCTCACTGTAAGAGAATGCCTGCGACCAGCACTGGGACTATATAGGCTTACTATTATAATTATATTAAAACGTTTAGAATTGCAAATATGTTACATACGTAAAATAAACATTTCAAATTAAGTGAATATTTTATATTACTCCATATAATAATCGAATGACAAAACAAGCGTAATTGCTTTAGTCTGTCTTTTTTGAAGACGGAGTAAAATGACATTTCCAGGGTTGCCAGTTTTCATAAAATTTTAAATAGTTATGTAGTTGCTAACGACAGTTTTATCGACAGATTGTGAACGAAAGCCAAAAAGGATGAATGTTTGAATTGCGAATATTACGACGTTCTAATTATTGGGTACTAATTGCGTTATTGCCTTCTTCATTCTTATATTGACAGCTGGCCTACTAGTATCAAAATATGTTTTTATTCCTACACATTGTAATAAGAACATGTGGATTTCATTATCCATATTGAATTGAAATGAAAAACTTTAAAATATATCTTATGTGTATAAAATATGTGTATGTTTTTACAATAGACATAATTCTAAATGCAGTGTATGTATGAACAACAGTTGAACGAATAATGTGCCTTTATGATTCAAACGAAACAAATTCGACTATTTATTGCGTAATCAACATTCAGTCGATAGTCGATAGAATATATTTATCGACTGCAATCACTAGATGCTTGTAAGCGGGTAACATTTGCGCAGTGAACTGTCATTTTACTCTATCTTAAAAAAAAGACAGATTATAAGAAACAGTTATATGTCAAAATATGTTTACCATTTTCCAGTAGGTGGATCTTTATTAATGGGAAATAACAAACTACAGCAATGCTTCATAATAGTTTTCGTGTTACGTAATCGTTTATTTTGCTTAACACTTAAAGTTTCAATGATTTATGTTCTGGAACAATCCAGATTGTTCTGGATACACACGTCAATTTGATAGTAGGCCTTTGATACGATAAATAGAAAAAATCTGATTGATATAAATATGATATAATAATATATATTGGTGAAAATATCAATAGAATTGAAATATTTTTGATTTAAAAACAAATAATATACTACATTGAAACTTAAAACCATGAAATAAAAATGTATTATATAAGCCATTGTCCTAGGATGCTAGGCATGCCAATTTAAAAAACACATATCAGTCTGATTTTAAATTCCTAACGCAATTTAAACAAATGCCAACAAACATAAAATATTCAAAATTCCAAACAAGAGAAATGATTAATTTTATTTTTTTATCACATGTTTTATTTTAAACTGATGATAAGTTTATTATGCCAGTTACACGGGAAGTGGTCAATGGTCATCGAGATATATTGGCAAGAATCCAGTTTTAAAATATTCAAAAAAGAGTTGTTTCTAAATAAGATTGCCACCAACTAGTTTTTAAAAATCTTTATTAAAACATTGTACTATGAGAAGCTTTATTTAAAATATCTCTATAAAACTTGATGACGTTTGTATGTTCAAATACAAGACAACATCACACAAATTGACTTTATTTAACAAGTTCTTGTTAAAAACATCAATCGTTAAAAAAAGAACATTAAATAAAATAAAGTTACTGTACAATTAACTGCACATCTCACTTACTATAAAAGTCTATTGTTAAAAGGTTGTGCAAAAAATATGAGCAATTATTGACATTGTCTACACACTTTTCATAGATACGCCAATCACCTATAAAGTACAAACTTGACCAAGTTATACAGGTCTTCGACTCGTAAAGTTTATATTGACGCATGGGATCTTTTCTTAGTGGATAGAAAAGACGACGACAATTTTACACAGACCTCTGTATTGAAACTTGGACATAGGAAGTACGATTCTAACCAATTTGGGTAGGCTTAGCACGAGGTCGTATCTCATCAATCGAGTGTACAATGGATCTCGTATACAATTGATCGGGATCAACGAGATTGATTAAAATACGGTAACGGGTGCTCTAACTGTGTTCTTAGTTATAACTGTGTCAGGGAATATTGCGGTATCACGTCACAAATAAAGTTATTCAAAGTTTTGTAACGTTAAACTTTTTCAAAATCAAACCTTGATAGAAATTTACTTTTTACTTCCCATGCTCGTATAGTATGTCAATATAGCCTTACGTAGCGGGAGTAAAGTGAATCCTTTATTCCGGAGTAAAAAGGACTTAATTTTTTAATTTACTTTGAGTGAACAAACTCAAACAGCCAGTAGTACGCTCGGATTTAGTTCAGTAGCTTTTCCGCATACATGGTGGTGCCATATTGCTTTCCCGCGTTAGTGCGTTTGTTGTACATGTCTGATTGAAAAAAAAAAACACCTCAAAAACTTCAGAATTTTGGTTCGTAGATTTGTTGTAAAGCGAATACGATTGAAAAAAAAAATTTTTTCTGGCAATTTAAGTGAAAAGTAAAGTTTCAACTCAAGGCTAAAAGCCAATGAAAGCTCGCTAAAGTTGTCTAATCACCTCGGGTATTATATTGGCTCGTTATAGTCCCTCGATAAAAAATATACTGTACAAAAAAACCGACTTCAAAAATTTGCTTTCCGTTGATGCCATCTTTTGTTCTCATTGGAATTACATCTATGTACCAAGCTTTATTGAAATCGATTACCGGAATGCGGGTGAAACTTAATAAATTGGATTCATTTCCTGAGTTTCAGAATATTATCTTGAAATTTGAATGGGACCACTATTCAAGTACCCCCTTTCCAACAAAAAAGAAATCATCGAATTCGATTTACAAATTTCGAAGTAATCGCGCAACATACACACACAGACTACCCTTTCCGAATTTTTATGACCTCATAAACCACAGTTTAGAAGGCTCGACCGCCTAAATAGGTGGCAGCTTCCATTCATCTAGTAGCAAGGTATACCGTAAGGAACGCCTAAGGGCACCTTAACGCTGGCCCCCAATTTCACCCAATGAATAGCGTTATTTACTTAAGTGTTAATGGAGGCTTCTTATTAATTTTGTATTTTGTTAAATTAATAATATAGTATGTTAATTTACGGTGCAAAGTCAAGTTTTGAAAATGTATAGAAACTTCATAAACGAAGCACTAAATAGACATAATATGTACTAGAGATGTGCACCAATCGTAAAATCATCAGCGGTAGCGTGATCGGCGCAAAGTCGGCACTCTATATATTGTTCAGGCGTTGAAAAAAATACACTAAAACGTTGTTGAAATCATCTCCGTATAAATACTGTTGCTAAAAATAATCAAATAATATAATCTATATATATGAAAATGATAATATGAATTAGGTATGATCGATATAAAAACCGAACACATACATAAATAAATTCTGCTGGTGAAATTACAGGTACATGGAACTTGTCAACGATTTTAAGCAACGATGCAAACGCGATGCAAGCGCGAGACTGCGTCGATACAAACGCGCGATTGCATCGCTACACTTGGGATTTGTAGACGATTACATCGATGAAATCGCGCATTTCACGAACGCGCGTTTGCGTCGCTGCTAAAAGCTGCCGTGTGTAATCGCGTTATGTCTCAGAGTGACGGGCGGGCGCAGCGGCAGTGCCTCTAGGATCTTTGCGATTTAAAGTTCTGAGCGGCGCTGCAACTGTTATAGATAGGCATGTTGTTTACCAACAGGCGTACGATTTGTTCGTCCCGTCACTTGGTATTATAAAAAAAAATTTTGATCCAGCTGCCGCCAGACCACGAAATCGAATCAGCGTCTATTGCCTAAACGTGGTTATCGTTCTGCCAACTAAACGAATTTCTCTATGTGCCTCTTGCGGATCCTTGTACTGGGCTTAAACAGCTTTTACACAAAAAAATATATGATCACGGTAGTAAAAATTCAATTAAAAATAAATCTTAGTGTTTGTAAAACAATGCAATAACAATAAAAATTATCGCTTGTAATTTAAATCTAGTATGAATAGAATATACATAAACGTTACGTAATTAATATACTGAAAAAAATATAGTTCAAGTTTTTTTTTAAATAATTGAAAAAGAAACTTATAGTTTATTAAAGTAAAAGAAATTTTCGCCACGCCGATTTTACGCCGGTGAAATTTATAGGTGGCGTGAAAAATACCATAATACAAACTCAATGGTTGGTACATAAACTTTTATTAGCGGAACATCCGTTCTCTAATTTCTTTAAATCAATACAGTAAACAGGGAAATGGTTTTGTAGATTCAAGATTTTGTTATTGAATTTTTAAATCGCATTCAAAATAAACATTATAATGACCCACATAGCCGTGTATCATATGTGCACTATTTACGAGATTTTCTATCACCGTTGAGGAAACGGCCATTCAAAATAAAGGTTTTATTTTTCTATAAAGTTTTTAATTATTTAATAGTTTAATTATTTTATAAAAATTAATTACAAATATAAAGAAAACGTAAAGGTATGATTAAATAGATTGTAATTAAGTTTATTCATATAATAATAACGCACACACTTAAGACTCAGGGAAAACCCTGTATCGCGGATGCCATGGACACACGCATAGACAACCACAAATGACACTCAAACTCATAAGATAATTAAATTGTAGGGGATAGAAATATTTCCGGGGGGAAACGAACCTGAGACCTCTGCGTGGCAGACCAGCACGGTAACCGTTCAGCCGCTGAGGCAGTTAAGTATTTTTTACAATTTGTTTTTGTTTTATAATATCAAGTGACGGAACGAACAAGTCGTGCGCCTGATATATAACGTAACTACACACTATATAACAGTTGCAATGCCACTTAGACACTGCAACTGTTAGGGCACTGCTGGCTGCGCCTGTCACCCTGCGACATAAGTTAACAAGTCCCATGTGCCTGTAATTTCACTAGCACCCTTCAAAACCGGAACACAGTAATGCTGACATTACTGTGTTCAGAAATAGGTAAGATGGCTGAGCTGTACTATAATTTTTCGAACCAGCGTATTCTACTAAACCATGTGTTGCGGACACCGAGCTACATAATCCGCGCCGACCGCCTACTCGCCAACCACTGTACTAGATGAGAGAAT
>NW_020653852.1:15351112-15352921 GCF_003589595.1 Hyposmocoma kahamanoa | reverse complement strand
CCCCGCACTCCGCGCCGACCGCCTACTCGCCAACCACTGTACTAGATAAGAGAGTGAAATTGGTATTTAAGTAGGAACATTTTTGGTAATAAACACCGATTGAATCCACTTTAATCAAGAGTTTTCATTTGCGATCCAGATCAAGAACCTGAACAATACAGTCCACCGAACAAGAGCTAGAACATCAACAATCTCTGGTCCTTCGAGCCGGATTCGAGCAAGTACCAAGCCCGGAACAGTGAAGACCGCTCGGAACTTCGTATCCTCGCAGCCCACTGCCATTTGAACCGAACAATGGTAGTCACCAGGAGCCAGGGTGACGCTGCAGACCAGGATAAGATCACTGAAGAAATTCGAGTGGAGCACGAACGTTTGCGGAGAATGGCATTGGATCCGCCGGCGTCGCCCACCGTGGCGCCAACCGAACGTGGAGGCCCATCCCTACGGGGGGAGGCCTGCGATCGTCAGACAAGGGAGCTCTACGAACCCACCGCTGGACCGTCAACTGCTATGAACCCCGCAGCCCAGTCATCACGACCGAGGTCCCCCGCATACTCGCATCGATCGACAGCGAGTGTGGCGGCGCGACTACAACTGGCAGAACTTGAAGCGGAGGAGAGGCTAGCGGAAATTCGACGAACCGAGCTACGCCTGGAAGCCGAACTAATTAAGAAAAGGTTAGCCGTGCAAGTGGCATCTATCCAAGACGAGGCAGAGAGCTTACGCGACGAGCCGCTCGCCGCCGCTGAACGAAGAGTGGACAACTGGTTCCGCAACAACCCGGCGCACGTACGGGGGGAGCGCGGCGAAACGCTTACCACCACGGAGCCCAACGAACGGACGAGACGAACTCGTTTCCACGGCTCACCTTCGCCTGTGAGAAGCCCTTCGCCTGTGAGAAGACCATCTCCCGTAAGAAGAGAACGAACAAGATCGCCTACGCCGGCCCGTACGCGTAGAGGAATAGAACAGCTGGCCGAAGCGATAGAGAAGATGGCAAGGCCGCGGCCCCGGCACGCAGGCGAGCTACCTGTCTTCTCCGGTGCACCGAGCGAGTGGCTGCCATTTAAAGCCGCTGTACGAGACGCAACGGAACTGTACGGATTGTCGGCCGCGGAGAACCTGCAACGACTGAGAGCCTGCCTGAAGGGTGAGGCCCGCGACGCTGTGGCTGCTTTACTACACGCGGCTACGGACCCGGCGATCATTATGAGGACGCTGAAGCAGTGTTTCGGGAAGCCCGAGGTGATCATCGACCGGGCACTCGATGAACTACGGAGAATGCAGAAACCGGGTGCGTCAGCCACGGAACTGAACACGTTCGCCGTGAAGCTTCAGAACGTTGTCTACGTGCTGAAAACCATAGACAAGCGTGGATTTCTGTACAACCCACTGCTGGCTCGAGAAGTGCTTGACAAGTTGAGCCCGCACATCCAGTCCCGCTGGTGCGACTACGCCGCAGACCACGAAGGAACAGCAGACCCAGAGATCGTCGTGTTATCACGTTTCCTTATGCGCGAGGCCGACAGAGCGCTGCGCTATATGTACTCGCCCGCCGCGAGTACTGCCGCAACAACGAGGAGAGAAGTAAGACCCGCGATAGTGAAAAGGAAGGTGAACGCCGTGTACACTGCCACTGAGAACGAACAAACGGACCGCTGCCCGAACTGCGGCCAACCCCACGCGCTACACCGGTGCCCGTCCTACAAAGCACTCAGTGTTGAACAGCGCTGGAACATGGTGCGAGAAAAAGGAGTGTGCTTCCGATGCGTTGAAAAACGACACCGTCGCCAATTTTGTAAGGCAAAG
>NW_020653852.1:15304507-15351012 GCF_003589595.1 Hyposmocoma kahamanoa | reverse complement strand
AAGTGGGACGCCGCCGAGAGAAAAGGTGGGGCGCACTATTTACCTGCCTCACCACACGAGCCGTTCACCTCGAGCTTGTCGCTTCTCTCTCTACGGATTCGGCACTAATGGCGTTGAGACGAATGGCAGCACGCCGCGGATGGCCGCGACTGATGTACTCAGACAACGCAACCAACTTCCGCGGCGCCGATCAAGAACTGAAAGCCGCATACGCCGAATGGGCACCCGCCCTAAGAGACGAAGGACTGACCCGGCGTATGGAATGGCGCTACATAGCACCTGGCGCCCCGAACCAAGGAGGCGCATGGGAACGCATGGTGCGCTCTGTCAAGACAGCGCTACAAGCAACGCTTCGAGAAAAGGCACCATCAGACGAAGTGCTAAGAACCCTCCTGACCGAAGCCGAGTATTCGATCAATGCTCGGCCCCTAACGCACGTGAGTGTGGACCCTCGCGACCCCGAGGCCCTCACGCCGAACCATTTTTTGCTGGGATCTTCAACGGGTCTACCGAGAACAGGACCCTGTGACGAAGCCGACAGACGAACCTGGCGTACTAGCCAAGCACTCGCAGACCAATTCTGGAGACGCTGGGTACGGGAGTACTTGCCGACCCTAGTACCGCGAGGAGAACCAGCTAGAAAGAATGACACGTCAAAACTACAAGCCGGCGACATAGTGGTTGTCGTCGACAGCACGCTACCGAGGAACGTATGGCCAATGGGAAGGGTAGAACGTACGTACCCTGGGCCTGACGGCAGCGTACGAGTCGCCGATGTCAGAACGAAGACCGGCGTCTTCAAAAGGCCAACATCGAAGCTCGTCGTCCTACTAAAAGAAGAGGAGGCTACGCAAAGCTGCGCCGGGGGGAGAGATGTTGCGGACACCGAGCTACATAATCCGCGCCGACCGCCTACTCGCCAACCACTGTACTAGATGAGAGAATTCCCCGCGCCCCGCACTCCGCGCCGACCGCCTACTCGCCAACCACTGTACTAGATAAGAGAGTGAAATTGGTATTTAAGTAGGAACATTTTTGGTAATAAACACCGATTGAATCCACTTTAATCAAGAGTTTTCATTTGCGATCCAGATCAAGAACCTGAACAATACAGTCCACCGAACAAGAGCTAGAACACCAACACCATGCTATACGTTATGCCAACTAAAACACGGAACGAACCAGCGAACCTTAGTTATTTTGTCTATATTATTATATCCTTGTTGCAGATCTTTGTTTAGGATTTTTACGATTCGCAGGATTTTTTTTAAGTGTTCGTATTGTATTATTATATATTATTAATCTTCGTATTAATCATTATTAAATAGGTTTTTTTCGATTTGGTTGTAAATTTGACGATTTTACAATACCAGTTTTATTGCTATAAGTATAGGCAAGAATGTCATTACAACACTATTATGTAATCGCATTCACCTCACATTAACTACATAATTATACACCAACAACCAACCGTATTGTATATCCAACCATTGTATAAAAACGCATAGTTTTGCGCATTGGCAGTTATTCAAAATGAGTACCTACTATTTGACATCTCATTTAGTCGCTATTTCTTCGAAAAAAGACTTATGTGTGGACACTGTACAGGTGCCAGTTAATTTTAATACGGTTAATTTGAAGTCGTGACTGAAAATAGAAAGTTCTAAAAACAACTGACTTAACGTTATAGTTGCAACATTAGCATTTTTTGTAATGACGCGATGTACACACGCCAGCACATCATCTATATGTATCTTGTTCCGTTGCAATGGAGGGGATTTTTGTAAAAAAATGTGTAGTTGTCCGTACATAACTCAAGAATAGCTATACAATTTAGTTTAAAAAGAGATAGGTACGGTTATGAAACTTTTTACTGGTAGTTATACGTAAAAAAAAAAATATAAGCGATACATCTTTTCAATCTGTTTTGTTATAATAGGGGTTAAAGTATGAAATTGCCGATGTGTACTGAAAATCTAAATTGTTTATTTTTTAAATTTTTAACAAATTTATTTAATCAAACTAGTTGCCATTATTATCTATACATTGCTGCCATCTAATGGGAAGGTTATTTAATGCCTTTGCGATAGAACTCCGACGATCTAGACTGCACAAACTGTGTGAAAGCATTTTGTACTGCCTCCTGGGAAGAAAACTTCTTGTCACGTAGATAATTGTCCAAATCACGAAAAAAATGGTAGTCCGTTGGAGCAAGGTCTGGTGAATACGGAGGATGACGAATGGTTTCTAACTGCAGTTCCTGAAGGGTCAAAATGGTTTCTCGTGCTGTGTGAGGTCTCGCGTTGTCGTGGAGCAATAATGGTGAAGATCGATTCATGAGTCGGGGCTGTTTTACTGCTAGTTTTGTCAACATGGTTCGGAGTTCGGCACAATAGACATCTGCCGTTATTGCTTGACCAGATCGGAGAAAACTATAGTGAATAACACCATGCTGAGACCACCAAACAGTTACCATTACCTTTTTATTGGTAAGTTTTGCTTTAGGACACTGTTGTGGCATTTGACCTGGGGTCAGCCATTGCATTTTTCTTTTCCGGTTATCATAAAGAATCCACTTTTCATCACATGTTACAATTCGATCCAATATTCCTTCATTTCTGTACCGGTTCAACAAGGCAACACAAGTTTCAACACGCGTTTCTTTCTGCAGATCAGTCAAATCATGAGGCACCCATTTTTCGTATTTTTTTATTTTATTGATTTGACGCAAGTGAGTCAATATTGTGGGTAAGGTAACGTTAAACCATGCCGCTAATTCCTGGGTAGTTTGACTAGGATCGGCTTCCACTATCTCTCTTAATTCATCGTTATTCACCTGTGTGGGCGGTCTTCCTCGTGGCTCGTTCTTTAAGTCGAAATTTCCATCACGAAAGCGTTTAAACCAAAATCGCACGGTGCGTTCATTAGTAGACCCCTCTCCAAACGCAGCATTGATATTGCGGGCTGTTTCTGCCGCGTTAGTTCCGCGTCGGAACTCGTATTCAAAAATCACTCGAATTTTCGCAGTATCCAACTTTCTTGTCTAAATTGAATAACAAAAACAATTGAAAGTCGATATTCAAATGTTTCAAATTAAAAAAAAAAAATCACAGAAACCATTTGAAAAAAGTTTCATTCGAAAACCTCAAACCATGAAGATTCTATGAAAATTCAAAGAACCTATTGCAATAAAACGGCAATTTCATACTTTAACCCCTAATATTTCATCTCACTGAGTTACATGGAAACATAAGGCAGTCTCTTTTGCACATGAAAATATCAAGTTACACACAGAAAAAACATTTTACTTTTCAATAAAAACAGCACAAGATCATCAGCTACTTATTTATTTAAAATACTATTTGTTTAGTAGATACATGGTTTTACTAACATTTAAGCTAATATTTACACCACACATAAAATTTGACAATAAAATTTTACAAAAGGTAAAACATTCAACTAGTTTTTGTCTCTTAAAAAACGTAAATAAAAACGACATTCCAATAATTATTATGTTCAAGATTTTACTCAAAATTGAAGCAAATGGCCTTGTAACAAACGAAAAATGACTGCCATTATATTAGAAGGACAAACTTAAATTGATAAGAAAAATAAGCACATACAACGCATTATTAAAAGACGCGCTATAATGTTATTATCTATGGTCAAAAATAGGTTTTTGTGTGTTTATAATCACGACGTCACGACATAAATGATCAAAGGTTATGAGTTTGCGCGGCAAAAAAGACATAACGCAAGATTTTTTATACAAACTCAGTTTTAAATAGCTTTTTTATTATGTGCTGTTTAAATAGAACATAAAAATTCTGTATTACATATTTCTCCGTGAATTTTACGCTTGGTGCAGGAATGTAGTTTTATTTAGTATAATTTGAGTAGAAGGAGAGCTCCTTCTACTAAAATTATACTAAATAGGATAAAGCTATCCTCGTGAAAGAGTTCGTCCACCTATTTCTGCCGCCAAGTAATAATGTCAACATTACTGCGTTCCAGTTTTGAAGGGTGCTGGTGAAATTACTGGCACATGGGACTTGGCACTTATGACTCTGGGTGACAGGGCGCAGTGGCAGTGCCTGTCAAATCCTTGTAATTTTAAGCTCCCACCAGCCACACGGCTTGTTCGTCTCATTACTTCGTATTATAAAAAAATAGCGTAAGACCACAGCTGCAAAATTATAGAAATAGAAACCATTTACTGCAATGCCAGATTATAAGAAAAAAGCACAAAAAAAGGCTAATATATATAAAAACAGAAATAACACATAAAACAGTGTAACAAGATTTGTACAACAAGTTGCATAATACTATATTGACATGTGTGCGGCTGTGGCGTATGCAAAACGATCCCATTATGCTAAAGTCACATCCAAGACTAGGCTATGACACTGGTTTTCAATGGGTCCCTAGCCGAGTGAGTGACGGACGTATGCGTCCCGAAATGAAAATAATATAAACATCGTAAATACTTATGTCTTATATGTATGTCATGTAATTGTACTCTTATATTGAATAAATACTTACATAATCTTTGCAATGCATACATACAGTTGTAGTGTGTGTAATTATAACTTATCAGGAGAGTTTTAAAGATTCTACAAACGAAATCAGCCGATAACTTTATGCTTAAAAAGGAGAGTTAATAAATTTTCACATACACATAATTTGTTTCGTGTACTTTGTATTTATTACTTTAATAACTTTCGTGTGATAAAACCATTTTTATAGTATGATTATATGCGGCTTTACTATACCAAGGGTGCATATTAAGCCGATTGTCTAAAGTAATGCTATGTATTTAATTTAATTGCTTACAATAGCGTCATTTGTACGTAAGTTATTATTTTGACATTAGACTGATGACAGATGACAATGTAATAAAAGTGTGGGATATACAGCAGCGAAATGGGTCATATAAGAACAAGATCATGGTGAATGGCAGAAACTATGAAAGGCCTATAAAATGATGTCGAGCTGTGAAAAACTCGTATTAATACAAAAGGAAGCGAGTACAAGTGAGAGTTTTTATTATTTATTTATTTTTAGAAAGATTTAGAGCGAATTTTTAACAATAAATAAATGTTGAGTAACAGGTGAAAATGCTAATTACAAATCTCCACAAATAGCACAAAAAATAAGTTATTAAGTTTTTAGTCAGCAGAAACTAAAACATTATTATTGAAATGTAAACTACATAGATAATATTATTTTACACATTGAGAACAGGTACAATTGCCAATGCAGGAAAAAAAGGCAAAGAAAAAAAAGGAAAAGTATTAAACCCTATATAGCCCAACCAACAACACGCACATCTTAAAGACAGGAAACAAAATAATGAGAGATAGATAATTATGTAAAGTATTGCTTAGTAAACGTTCGTCGAATCAAACCTACACTGGTAGTGAACAGATCTATGTCAATAGACGATTGATTGTACTCCTTAATTGCTCTTATAAAAAATGAATTTTGCCTATAATTGGTTTTCGCCCCGGGCACACACAGCACCGGTCGACGCCTGAGACTCAGCTGGTTAGTCCTAAAGGATAATTTAGACAGCAGTTCCAACGAGTCAATTTTACTGTTTATTAAGTTATACAGGAAGCAAATGTCATTAACTTTTCGCCTATAATCGAGAGGTACAAAATTATAACTTACAACGCTCCACATAGCCTGCCGTTCGCTGTTTTGTCTTATAATCTAAATACCTTAAAACTTTTTTTGTATGGCTTCAATACGTGATTTGTAAACTTTGTATCTAGGATTCCACACCTGAGAAGCATATTCCAGAACACTGCGTACAAGAGAACAGTACAATATTTTAATAGGCTTTATATCGGTAAAATTATTACACGCCCGCATCAAGAACCCCAAGGCTCTATATGCTTTAGCAACTATACTCTAAATATGTTTATCCAAGTGCAGGTGGGAATCAAAATACACGCCTAGATCCCTAACACTGTCCACTCTATTCATACAACTCCCTAGAAGACTACCTAACCTAACTAACCTCCACCGATAATGGTTTTTTACGCGAGTAAGATATTACGAAATACTTAGTTACATTTAAGTCTAGTTTATAGTAATTCGACAATAAGCTACGAACTGATCAAGATCATTCTGCAGAGCCTGAACGTTTTGAACCTTGATTTTGAACTTTTTTTGAGGATTTTCATATCATCAGCATAAAGTAATACTTCAGAGTTATGAAAACAAAGTTGGATATCATTAATAAATATGATGAACAATAATGGGCCTAACAGAGACCATTGTGACACGCCGGAGGGAACAAAATTCCAAGTGAATATATAACCGGAAAGTACCACTGCTTGACTGCGCCTATCAATATAGGACGAGAACCATCTATATAGATCACCGTGGACACCAGCCCTCGATAACTTATCAAGGAAGATTGTGTGGTGAATGCGATCAAAACATTTACTGTAATCAGTATATAGAGCGTCCACCTGAGCTCCGTCCTCCATACCTATCGAAACTTCTCTTTTCTTTTTACTTAACAGTTTACCTTAAGTTTACCTTTTATTTCCGAGAAATGACGGTCCGAAATGTCACAGGAATCATTTTATCTCTAGGTGTACAAGCGATATTAGTATTTTCTCGAATTTGAATCGAACCTAGGGCACAAGCGAGATCCGAAGTGGGTCCGAGTTTTCTAGATTTGTACACTGTCGGATTCACACACACGCGCTTACTATGTACGGTCTGTCTGTAGGACGTCTAGGAAGAGTCGTCTTCTCTCGTGACAGGTTTAAAGTGCTTTCAAATTAGACGCTTGTAGAAACGCTACTGTGCCACGTCTATGGTGTGGCAGCCGTGCCACTACAAATTTTCATTTAATATATAGTCGTATAGTGTGTGGCGCGACTGTGGCGCTGCAGCTGCGCATCTAAATATTGTATGATAGTCAGTAGTGGCGCAGCTGTGGCACAACTGCAGCGCTTTTATAACTTCTAATTTGCACGCGCCCTTAGGGCGTACAAACGACAAAGCGGCTGCCGTGAACCGATAAATTGTCGTCACGATCTAGTGGGAACAGCTAGATACGACAGTCGTTAAACGATAAAACAAACGTCCACGACAAAGTCACGACAGATAGTCGTGATATGTAAACAAGCTAGACGCGACAGTCGTCCAACGATAAGTAAAACGTTACGACATAATGGGAACACGCCCTTAGTCAGGACCGCCCTCGTCGTCGCCCAAAATAAAGTCAGTCTAATTTTGACAAATGCTCTAATGGAAAGTTGTAATCGTCGTCTACAGACATTTGCGATGTTATAGAAGTGTCCTTAAAATCACAAATGCGTTGCCAGTCGTGTGACTTGAGGATGTCACCACATTCTCCGACACGGAATCGCATTAAGCAGGTCAAGAAAAGCTTCATGTCTGTGTAATAAGAACGAAACGTGTGAGACGTGCAATTCGTGTCGGCGCGAACGGAAACGAAACGCGCAACGTGTTTTTCTCTCTTACTGCATAAACATTATAAAGCTTTCTCTAACCAAGTTGATTCCGAGTTAATATAAGTGGTGGCTCCTTCAATGACATCATGCTTATATTTATGACCACATTTTTTTTACATAGTTAATACATTTATCTAATGGTATTTGTAAGTTTTAGTCTCAAACTCCCATATACACTTTAAGAACATTATACCTGGTATTAGCGGCGATCATAAATGGTTATGGCATAAGTCTACAAAATATACAAATTGTGAATAAATTGGTACGTCTAATTGTTCCAAAAAAGATTTAAAATAAACTTGTAGGTAATGGAACTCAACTATTTCAATACTGTAATATATTAACTGTAACAAACTAAACACTATCCCATTAATAGATGAACATCATAACTACACAAAGATTACACCATACTCTCGTCACATTCCATTAAGAAAAATAATTCATCAAAAGAAACTGTCTAAATTCAATAACTATTACGCAAAAAGAAATTGGAAAAATTTGTTACCTGCATTAATGAAAAAATGAGTGAGGAATTTATATGTAATTATCAAAACAACAAACACTATAAATAACTTATACATTAAGAAACATTTTTTAAACTGAAGATATATATTTTATTTTGTAATTTGCTTAATTGTTATTGTATGTGTATGTAAGTTACCATGCTTTTTAACCTGTCTTTTTTAACCAGTCTCTTTATTTGTTATTTTTGCTCCATTATAATTACATTTTTGCTTAAATTAACCTAGTTCAGGTTCGCCTTCGCCGCGGATAAAACCGGAAGAGCTTTCGTGAGCGATGCTTGTAATTAGTAAATAAGTATTTTTTCATCTCACTCGGAAAGGCTTTCCTTCTCATCAGAAGCCTGCGCGCAAAAGCGTTTTAGAAATTCGAACTTGAAGATGGACTGAGGTGCAGCTAACTTTTTCTTTGGATGAAAAAAAAACATAATGACACATTCAACTACGCGATTTGTCGTACATTATATACTCGTGTCAAACAACAACTTTGCAGCCTTGCATAACAAATAACTATTTCCTATATGTTGATCAATAAAATAAAACAAAAAACCTAATTATCTACCTACTTTATGTTTCATACTCATATTCTCCACTTACCGTAACATATCCGGACGCAACTTTATCTGCGAACTTGCTTCTCATTTTAGTCCGGAATGGATTACACCAGTGCCATTCAAGATTCTTATTGGCGAAATACTGCTTGTGTAATCACATAAAAATGGTAACCCACGACGATCATTCTTTTAAAATCTACCAATAAACATCGAAGTGTCCAGCCCGAAGCTATAATTACCATTCTTTTTCAAAGTGCACATGCCTAAATCACGAAATATTTGGAAGTCATTATTGCATGAATCGCGAGCTATCAGTCGTGTCGCGGTACTCAAATAGTGCGTATGTAGCAGTGTCACATGCCGTCATAGGGAATCGAGTTACACACCGTTCTTCCATTGGGCGACCACCGCTCTTTTTATATTTATAGAAAGAGAATATAAAAATAACTCTTTACTTTTAAAGTCCTTGTTTTTATTTGAATGTAATATCGGAACTTAATCGTGTATAAATAAAAATATTTCAAGTGCGGGTAGTTAGAATACCTCGCACGGTTAGAAGATGTTGACACCTGCCTCTTCAAACGCTTCGAGACCAGAGAGGTTGCAATACGTCCGAAACGTCGAGGTAAATAATATTTTTACGCGATTATTAATTCATATAATGTGTGAACATTGTGAAAATTTAAATCAAAGTCCACGAGTCTATCCATTTATTATTGTTCTTCTTTAAATTTATTATGCCATTGCAAACTCAATTATCGTTTTCAAAATTTATCACTTTATGGTTGTATGGCTCAGAATTTCTTTCGTTCTACAGTAGTTTTATCAGATTTTTCTTCCGCGTGTTTTATACCGTAACCCTCTTTATAAGAATATCAAGCTTGACAGGAATTATCTAATTCTCCTACAACAAAAAAGATGAGGAATACTATGAGGCCTGAGGCGTTTGTTCCATATGTGCTATTAGCCTTAGGTGGTTAAGAAAAACAAGCCAAATTAACACTAGAGTTAATATAAAAAACACAAGTATTCGTATTCTGCGAATTCTCAAAATTATCGTTTTCCGCTGTTGAAAAGAAGTTACAAGGAACCGATTGCAATTGAAACTTTCGATCTTGTCGTGGTGAACCTCCGCTTTACTTTTTTTTTATAATATTAAGTGACGGGACGAACAAGTAGTGCGCCTGGTGGTAAGCTACACGCCTGTACATAACAGTTGCAGTGCCACTCAGAGCTTTAAATCGCAAAGATCTGAAGGGCGTGGCCACTGTGCCTGTCACAGGTATAAGTTGACAAGTCCCATATGCCTGTAATTTCCCCAGCACCCGTATCCTTTAAAACCGGAACACAGTGATGCTGACATTACAGCTTGGTGGCAGATTTAGGGTCGTATTCTAGAACTCTACTCAATGCTCAAGTCAGGACTTGAGTATGATTCAAAGCACTAGAAATCATACTCCAGTCCTTGCCATTAGGGTCGTATTTCCAGTGCTTGAAATCATATTCAAGTCTGCTCAAATCCTGACTTGAGCATTGAGTAGAGTTCTAAAATACGACGCAAAGTCAATAATTTTTCACAAGGAGCTCTACTGCTCTAATCCGTATTACACTTATTTTTCTATATTTATTTAAAACGGTTGTATTTGTACAGATATGCTACAACATAGGGGCGATACCAATGTATTACAGTCCAAGTACATTATGGCATAAAAAACCAAATTATCAAAATATTTTCAACGTGCTTTAGCAAGCCTGTTGCGTATCCATCATTACATGATGTAATAAAGCGTAAAAATTGTTTACACATCCACCATTAACAAATTAACGAATTGTTAGCTTTTAACGTTGAAAGATTTTATCGATATACCATCATTCATAGAAGGCGTGGGAAACTGTAAGGAATCATTTTTGCTCAGCTGAATGTCTATGTTGTACTTTTCAGAACACAGATGCCTGTAGTATATTTCATTTCTTTGCTTGCTTTAAGAAGCA
The DNA here is from genome assembly GCF_003589595.1 of Hyposmocoma kahamanoa. NCBI lineage: Eukaryota > Metazoa > Arthropoda > Insecta > Lepidoptera > Cosmopterigidae > Hyposmocoma > Hyposmocoma kahamanoa. The sequence continues at coordinate 15,340,446 of NW_020653852.1, read as the reverse complement.
GGAAGCAAAGCGTTTCGTGTGGGTTGGTTGTATTTAGTAGTTTTCTTCGTTCTCATTGCATGGACTTTAAGCCTTTTCTTACTAATTCTTTCTTATTTCGCGTCGATAAATATATCACTCCCTAATGCCACACGTGTGGTAGAGTTATCGACAACCAACTGAGGCTGTGTAATAGATGGGTAAATTCAGTTTCACTTGCAGTAGAAAGTGAAAGAGTTCGTCCTGGTAAGTATTGCCACCTTATCTATTTCTGCCGCCAAGCAGTAATGTGAGCTTTACTGCGTTCCGGTTTTGAAGGGTAAGGGTGTGGTGAAATTACAGGCACATAGGACTTGTCAACTTATGTCTCAAGGTGACAGGCGCAGAGACAGTGCCCCTCAGATCTTTGGAATTTAAAGCTCTGAGAAAGTGCAACTATAAGTGTTACAAAAAATAATGCCTGTGATGGTGGTGCGTTTTGCTTGAGGCATAAGGATACGAAAATATGTAGTTCTGTATTAAAAAGTCAAAGTGGCTAAAATTAACATCGGAAGGTTCACTTCTCCGTCACATATTGATGTTAGGTATTTAATTATTACCTATGCATTACGATAGCTGCGTCTCCTAAGATAACGATCGTGCATTAGACTGGCCCCTGTTATCTTTTTGGTAGAGTATCGTGGTTGTTTGACAATTTTAAAAATATTAAAATTATATTAGTAGCGAACATAATTGCATATTTCCAGCACACAAAGTCCAATTAGTATTATTATATCTAATAAGCTCATCAGAGGCTAATTAGGAAGTCGAAATGTAGCCGACGGAAGACCGTCACGCTACGCTCCCTTTCAGTTATATGCCTATTGTTTCTACTGGTTCCACTGGTGCTATTAGAGATATTCATATCGATAAAAATCCAACGAAATGGGCATTCGGCATAGTGTAGAATAATAAACGAGAAAAACGAGCATTAGAAGTGCTGTGAGAATTCAGATTTATTCTTCCTGAGTCTATAAGAAATAATTTATTTTAGAGTCTATTATCGTTTCCATTAACACATTCCTGCAGAAGGTCGATGTTTACAAAGACACGATTCATATTTAGTTATTTATGTTAGTCTAACGTAATTATGCATAATTGTCATAGTTTAATAAATTAGTTACTGATTATTTGATTTTAAGTTCGGGACTTAATCATGTATAAAACATATTTTAATTACCTCGACGTTTCGTACATATTGCAACGTCCATGAAGGAACGTCCCTTCGAGACCATGCAAACCTTGCAATACATTGAATGTCATGTTCTTTTAATACCATGATATTCATTCATTTTTTGTGATCCGCTGGCTCAATGCTCTCGGCGCTTGGATACAGAGCAAAACTGAGTGTGATTGCTCCTCTAGTTTGTAATAATTTAATACAAAGATGGAATGTATAGAAATATTCCTTCTATCTGTCAGAACTCAAACCTGCATCAGTGTACCAAACTAGGGCCACAATTTTTGTCAGGACGAACAAATTTTTCTGTGTTCGATATTTATACTAATAATTAAGTTACTGTTTGTTTTTTATTATTACACGACTGCAAAAAAGAGGAGGTTCTCAATTCGACTGTATACTTTTTTGTAAGTTACGCGATTACGCAGATATTTATGGGTGGATTTCGAAGATTCTTTTTTTGTGTTAAGGGGATGCCTGAGTAGTAGTCCCATTTAAATTCGAAGAAAATATTCCACCTTTAACGGTGGCAATGTAGGGAATGAACCCGGTTTATTACATTTCACCCACTCTCCGTTAACCAATTGCAATAAAAAATGACAAATAAGTATAATTCCACAAACTTTTAAAGTTTTTTTTGTTATAATTTTGAAATAACTTCAATTTTACAATTTGAATAGTATAATATGTGGATAACGTTCTTGATTGTACGTATACTTATGTTAGAGAATTTCACTATGTATGTAATCATATCCTGTACAGTTGTTTGTCATTCCTTAAAAACAAATAAATAAATAACAAAACTATAACGGAAATTATATTGGCGACAGCATTATTCCATCATGATTGTATCAGGGAAACAGAAAATCCACAAAATTTATATAGATGGATTACGAATATTATGCATAATGAACTCTTGCAATAATGTTGCTTACTCTAATTATTTACTAACGTAGTAAATTTACTAAACCAGTCAATTTTAGTAAATTTACTACGTTAGTAAATACTTAGAAAATTAATATATGTGATGGTGGTATACATTTTGGACATGCAAGTTTACAAATTAAAACATACTTTACGAAACATAATTGTTAGTAAGTCTCTCTCTAGTAAATAAATACGAAAATTAACTTGATTTTGGTTCTTTCAGTTGTCGCGGTATTTAAACTATCTATTTAGTCATCATTATCATCCCCCTGTAGTTACTAGTAATGCCCTATCAAATCAATTAAAACATACTTTATGAAACATGAATGTAAGTAAGTCTCTTAGTAAATCTGTCTAGTAATTATATGCGAAAATTAACTTGATTTTGGTTCTTTCAGGTGTCGTGATATTTAAACTGTCTGTTGAATCATCATCGCTGTAGTTACTAGGGATGGTGAACGGTAGTTACTAGGAATTTGATAGGGATCAAATCAATTGTGTGGTTTTTGCTCCTCTGCTCTGAACAAGGCCAAAATAATTTATTGTAAATATTTGTATAGGTGTGAACGGAATAATTAATCTGCGCTTATGTTTGGTGAACACCGTTTATCAACGACATTTAAGTATGTCGTAAAATATATCAGCGTTTAACCGTACTTTTAATGATCAATTAAAAAGTTTAAAATGAGTTTTCAAGACTTAGACAAAAACCCAAATGGGCCCTAAAAATTTGGTTACGCGTATTCGAATTTTTGTAACCAACAGATTAATTTTTTTTTTGTAAATGGAAAAAAAGTTGTTTTTCTACCATCACAGACTACAAAATTCTTACTACATTTATAAGTTGGTGAAACTACAATCACATGGGACTTGTCAACTTATGTCTCAGGGTGACGGGCGCAGAGGCAGTGCCCCTCAGATTTTTGTGATTTAAAGCTCTGAGTGGCACTGCAACTGTTATGGACAGGCGTGGAGCTTACTATCAGGCGCACGACGTCTTCGTCCCGTCACCTGATATTATATAAAAAAGTAAACTAGGTAGGTAAACTAGGTCGAAACCTGTGCTATAGCTTCCAAATTATAAAATTAAATGGTATATGTTACTTTTTTGCTGAAGTAAATGACTTGTAAAACTTTGATAAGAATTTTGTATCAGATTTATTGTTAAATACGTTACACAGTAGGATCTAGCGAAACCAAAAACTCAAAACACATCACATAAAATTACATATAACTGACCTTCCAAAGGTACTACACGGCTATGATTCAGTAAGTTAAATGAGTTTCGTAATGCATTGAATTGGAAACCTACGATAGGTTATCCAAGTACGGCTTTAGCAAAAAGCTGCGTCAAATTTATCTCTACGTAGAGTCGTAAGAGTTCGCAAGTTTTCTCTCCACGTTACCTAACCTAACCTGCCAGACACCGGTATGTGATTCACCCATCTGCCAATCAGCTGTTCATCATTATATGCCAATCACAAGGTCAGTTTTCATCTCAACCGAGCTTTCACTACAACAAAACTAAACAAACCGCAAATAAATAAATACTAACAACGATAATCCTCCATTTTAGCACAGTATAAATGGAATGTGAAATGAAACTTGTAGTGAAAGGTAGATTTAAACACTTAATTACAATTTGTTTTTACGCGAGCTTCAAAGGTTGCGTTCACTCGTCGTGATCGGCATAGAGACCGGCCGGAACAATTAGGCACGTCTGCTCGCGACGAGAGGCGCGGCTGTACTGGCAATATCGACCAGAGCAGTCTCCGACATGACAATGAGTGGAGCGCCGCAGTCTGCCGCTGCAACAACACTACTGCACTGCAGCTTTATTTTTGGCAAAGCACCCGAGTCCATTTTTTTTTCGGCAACTCGTCCGTGACATAAGTGAGCCACTGACCCGGATCTTCAGTCATTATGTTAATACTTGTATAATTGTGGTTTATAACGTTTGTGAAACGTGTTTCCACTTTATGAAGTGTGCAGATGCAATCAGCTCCTGTTGGATGGGCCTTTTTTAATTTTATTTTATTTTATTTTTATTTTTTCATCCCCACGTCGCGTTGTGTCAATCAACTTCCAAAAAGGATTCCAAAGATTTTTTGCACCAATACATGATTCCCTTTCACATACTTATTTGTATATTAATTATAGTGTTTATTATATGATGTAACCTATGACAGGCAGACCGTGTTACGAAATTGTTTCTTGAGTAAAATAACGCAAAAATAGTGTTAGTGTCCAATCCGTAAAAAGTTGGCCTTTTAATTCACTATTGTCTTTAAGTCATAATACAATATCAACCCATTTATACGTCCCACTGTTGGACACGGATATCCTCTCGGGCGAGAGTTTTCACAATACGCTGGCCAGATGCGGGTTGGGGACGTCACACGTTTTCCGAGGGTTGTGAACTTTTTCAACGCGCAGGTTTCATCGCGATGTTTGCCTTCAGCGAAAAAGCTAATAATAAATTTCAAAATAAATATCGCTCTCAAATTCCGAAAAACTCAGAGGTGCGAGCGTAAATTCGAACCCACGGAGTCATAATAAGTACCTAACATGTTTTTACAATCTAACGTTTAAGCATAAAAACTAAGGGCCTTTACATTTAAGGAAAGTCAGAGCATGTAATGTAAGGAATACTGCTGCCGTTAATTGAAATAATATGATTTTTAAATGTACATTGCCGTCATCTATAAGAAAAGGCCGTTCTGTCACTCTTTTTATTTTTTCCTAGGTGGAAAAGGCATGAAGTTATCGCAAGAGAAAATAAGATATTTTTTATTTTCTTGGTTTTGACTTTTTGTCATATGTGCCCTTTCAACTAACGGCGGCAGAATATGACAAAAGCAATACGTAACCTTTGGTTTTATAAAGTCTAATGGACATACTCGGAATCTCATCAACATTTTGAAGTAATTTTCAAAACACGGCCAATATTTTGATCGAATGTTTAACTTCCTGGTGCTAAGACGCGTCAATCAATTTTGAATATTTTATTTAATAAACAAATGACTATCGCATTATCATAAGTAAAGTTTGTAAATTATAGAGCACGAATGGATATAATCTATAACCAAACTTGTCCCATTTTCGTCAAACGATAATCCTTAGCCGTTAGTTATGATAATTTAGCTCTATAAATATACGTGAATTAGGTCGTTGCTTTGCAATATTCTGTTTTGTAATCTTGTGTTGTTACGTTATAAATTTGATTACTCATAATTTATATTTATAATGCATACAAAATGTTTGTCTTAGAGTGGTTATACAAGGTGACTTTTAGCAGCATGAAATCGCGCGTTTCAAGAACGCGCAATTGCATTTACACTTGCGATTCATAGGCGATTGCATCGATGCAAACGCGCGACTGCATCGATACAGTCGCTTAGGTGGAATAATTATGTACAAAAAAATCTGAACAGGTTTATGCACATTCTTTTGTTTTGTTAATTATAAATTTAAAAGTGAAATTAATGATTTGTGTGAAACGCTGAATGTGTGAGAAACTTATGCCGTGAGGCATGGATTAAGGGTACAATGAAAAGAAGAGCGTGTTTCTTGTTTTTAAATATAATTAATATAATTATAAAAAATAATTTTATATATAAATAATATTCCATCACTTCTTTTAAATAGTGTACCTTTGAATCGTGTTTCTCGGTTTAAGTACCTAGGACACATTATTACACTGAAAATCTAAAAGCAGGGCGTTGTCGGTGCGTTGTCACATGTTGTCTCAGAGGTTTCCTAGGTGCTCTGTAAATGTAAAAATAAGTCTTTTTCAGAGCTTACTGCCAGAATTTTTATACCGGTGCACTGTGTACCAACTTCACACAGAGAACGTACAACGCCTTACGCGTAATGTACAATAACATCTTTAGGGTTCTGTTGAGGCTTCCTTGCTTTTACAGCGTCTCTGGCATGTTTGGTCAAAAAAATCAAAAAAATCAAATCATTTATTTCTTTGTGATACACAGGTTATAAAGTTGTTACAAGAATGAATTTTGAATCACTGTGATCCGCCTTATGGCATACAAAGTTTTCTTAATTTTAGTAATTCTCATGCAATAATTTGTAATAATATTATAATCATGCAGTCCAATTAATGCAACCTATTACTAATGAAACATAATAACAATAGTAAAATAATCAATAACAAATTTAATAATATGAAATGTAAATTTTATAAGAAATCTTCAATATTATAGAATGTCCAATCATTTAGGTAATTAAATAATAATTTCTTAAATTCTGCACAATCGTTGCAATTCCTAATTTCAAGTGGAAGTTTGTTATAAACCTTCGTAGCCATTACTATTACACTCTTTTGAAGTAGAGCAGTTTTACATGATCTACTTTTCAGTTGATGAGAACGGCGGGCTCGTGTGACGAATTCAAATAAATGAAGATGACGCTTTACGAAAAGTGAAATTTCAAATATATATAAGCATGGTAAAGTCAGTATTTTCAAATTTTTAAAATGTGGTTGACAGCTATCTGTTTTTTTCAAGCCGCATATAGCCCGAATACATCTCTTTTGGGCTTTGAATATGCGTTCAATGTGTGGTGCATTTCCCCAAAAAATGATTCCATACCTAAGGTTGGATGCTACATAACCATGGTAGGCAGTCACTAGAGCGTCTAAATTTACTATTTTCGATAGCCTAAACAATGCATAAGAAAACTTTAGTATCTTACCACATACATATTCTAGGTGTGTTTGCCATTTTAGATTATTATCTATATATAAACCTAAGAACTTTACTGTCATTGTTTCACCGACCTCCTTGCTTTCATAGACCACTCTAGTTTGCATAGGTTTATTGTGTCTTTGTTTAAAGTTCATAACTTTAGTTTTGTCAAGATTTATAACTAGATCATTATATTTAAGCCATTCAATAATAGAGTTCAAACTTGTATTTATATTGGTTTCATTGTCATAAATTACCGTACAATCATCCGCAAACAATATCATAGGGTCGTTAATTGATTTAGAAATGTCATTTATGTATATTAAGAATAACAATGGTCCCAATACGCTACCTTGAGGTACTCCTTGACTTACTATTCTCTGTGATGATGCATAAAACTTCTCAATTTTCGATACGGGACATACTTTATTAATGTGTGTTGACTGAAGTCTATTTTTAAGGTAGGATTTTATTAGTTCCTGGGCATTGCCTCTTACACCGTATACCCACAATTTATGCAAAAGCATGTTATGATTTACATAATCAAATGCCTTGGTTAAATCCATGTATAATGATGAAACGGGCTGACCTCTGTCCATCCTAGAATATATTTTATCAAGAAATTCGTATATAGCCAAATTGATGGAATTATTCTTACGGAAGCCTTTCTGTTGGTCTATCAATATATTATTTTTTTCTAGATATGAGTATAGGTTATTAAATATTACTCTTTCGAAAATCTTGGACATTACTGGAATTAAAGCAACTGGCCTATAGTTCCCTAATTCGCCCTTATCACCTTTTTTGTAGAGAGGTTTTATTACTGTCGTTTTTAACTCTCTTGGGAATATCCCTTGTTCAATGCATTGATTTATAATGTAGCTTAAAGGAGGGGAAATAATATCACATACATACTTTAACACTTTTGTGGATATTTCATCTTCACCAGTACTACAAGTATTTTTTAGATTTCTAATGATTTGACATATTTCAAAGTGATCAGTGGGTTTCATAAAAAAAGATTTGGGGGAATTGAAATTGCACGTGTTTTTAAACACTGTTCTATAAGGTTTAAGTGTCTTTACCTGGTCAATGAAATTATCATTAAATATTTGAGCTATGCTTTTTGGATCTGTGATGCATATTCCGTTTACTACGATTTTACTTACTGTTGCCTTTGGATTTATCTGCTTGTTATTATTGATGATATCCCATGTTGCCTTTGATTTGTTTGCCGATGTATATATGTAATGATTGTTTTGCGATTTTTGAGTTAACTTAATTATATGGCTGTATCTTTTTGAATATAATTTAAATATTTGCTTATCGGAGGAACTTTTTGTTAATCTATATCGCCACAGAAGCGATCGTTTACGCTTACTACATTTTTTAATGCCCCTAGAGAGCCATTTTGGTCGCACTTCTGTCCTAAATTTCACTTTGACTATTGGAAAACATAGATCATAAAGTAATTTGAATAAATCATAGAACCTAGAGAAAGCCTCTTGTCCGTCCTGAGTATCGTAAACTTCTGCAAAAGGTAATTTAATTAGATATTTTCTAAATTTTTCGAGATACTCTTGACAATAGTTTCGTTTCATGCAGAACCAATAATTATATGTGCAGGTTTGCTTAACTGGGCATGTCATGAGTTGTGCTTTATGGTCCGAAAGAGCTAATTCACAAAGTTCAGTTTTTCCACCGCGTATATTATGAATAACATTATCTAAACATGTTCCACTTCTGGGTCTTGTGGGCTCTTTAACTGATAATTTAAGATTATAGCTCTCGATCAGCTGGATAAACGAGGTGGTATATTTGGATTTTTTTAAAATATTTACATTAAAGTCTCCGCATACTATAATCTTGTTTTTGTTACTAGATATAATTAGGTTTAGAACATCATCGAAATGGTTCAAAAATGACTGAAAATTTCTTGTAACATCTTTACATTTCGGTACTCTATATACACACAGAATTACTATTTTATGGTCAATCAATTCTATCGCACAGCATTCAAAAACATTAGGTATATTTAACTTTATAATATTTGTGATAACTTCAAATTTTAGACCATTTCGAACTAATATGCAGGAACCACCATCTCTACTGTTACGTGTGTAGGACGCAGCAATAATAAAACCTGGTATTCGTAATAAACAGATATCATCAGGTACCATGTTATGTTCTGTAAAGCATAATATGTCTATACGTTTACCTATGTATTCCATATCATCCAAACAAACCGTCAATAAATCGGCTTTATTAATTAAGCCATCTATGTTCTGATGTAGGATTTTAATAGATTTATACACGAAAAAACTGATCATTAACAATGTTACCACTCTGTTTGTACGGTGTCTGGGATGGTTTTTCATATTCCACTTGTGGCTCCGAATTAACAAAGACAGTACTATCGGTTTGAGTGCAGACGTCATTAACCGTAACAGTTACAGATTTTGCGAGCATGTGTTGCTTATACCTTCTATGATTTGACATTCTCAATATTTCTCTAAGTATTTTAATACTTAGAGAAATATTGAAAATTTTTAATAATTCTAAATAAATTAATTTTAAATAAATTAAATTGAGAAATATTTAATAATTCTCTAATTTTAATGTAATAAGAAGAATAATTACAATTAATTATTCTTCTTATTTCTACTAGCTTAGCTCATAAGATTGTTATTAACAAATATGGACTAATTGGTGTGAGTATAAATTAATTAGATTTTTTTTTAATTTGAATAAATACATTAAATAAATAAATTAGTTAAGTAATTTAAAACGTGCTTCGCGTTTGTATCGCGTTTGCAAAGGTAGACGATTAACGACTGTATCGCTACTGCATCCATCGCGTTTGAATCGCTGTTAAAAGTCACCGTGTGTAACAGCTCTTAAATGATGATTTAAGGGTGCACTGAAATTATAGATAGTGATATTTTATGTATAACTATTTGTGTATTTTTTGTTAGTAATAAATAGATATGATTAACAGTGACACGTTTTCTAGCATATAGTAGGATGTCGAGTGCAAGAAGCGACAACGAAATGAACAAACATACGTGTCTCTCTGGCCATATTTCTACTTGACTTGGATCATTAACACGCTTGGCAAACCTTGTCCACCAATTGTAAATGACAGACTTTCACCAGGAGTATCTGACCGTGAGTTCACCGCAAATTGGAAATGAAACTATTTCGGATCTAAGTCACGTAGGAATATTTGGTGAGATTTGATCACGGCAGACTGACCATAGGACTTGTACAGAGTCCGAAACGGCGGATTTCTTCTTCTTTGGTCTCTAACTAAATAATTCTCAGTACTATGAATACCAGAGCAATGGAATTCACTCTGGCGCACTAGCCACATGAGACAATTTAGAAAAAATCATTTCCCAAATTGGTCTTACTTATTCTATTTGAAAAAAGAATTATATCCGGAAAAAAGATTACATTTCCAATGCATAGCAATCTCGAAAACCTTTAAACTCGATATTCTGCGAAAAATATTAAATTCTTCGCATTTTTCACACAAAATGTAAAATGTTGTTTGAATGTAGAAGGAATAATGAACGGTTTACATGTAGTCAGTATATGTTTTTTTATGATATCAAGCGACACGACGGGGCAATCAAGTCGTGCGACTGGTAAGCCACACACATGTTGCACTGCCACTTGAAGTTTTAAATCGCAAAGATCTGAAGGGCATGGCCACTGTGCCCGTCACACTGAAACATAATTGATAAGTCCATGTACCTGAAATTTCACCAGCACCCGTACACTTCAAAATCAGAACACAGTGATGCTGACATTAGTGCTTGATGGCAGAAATAGGTAAGGTACTTCCCTGGACGAATTTTTTCACTAGGAACTCTACTGTTACTAAAAATTAGGCATTTACGTAAATTTTTTATAGGATACATTTCGAAGAACTTTACAATTTAATTCCACCTCCCGTTACTTCTTCGGTTTATTAGAAAGTCGGAAACAGTCCATCCTTGCCTTATTGACGTACGTACCATCCATTCGCATGAAGCGCTTTGTTTCATCCTTCCTGAGGCGAACGGCAAAGTTTCCTGAACGTTTCTAATAAACAAGTTTCCGATTGATGTTCAAAATTTGTCATTTACATTTTATATCTATAGTGAAACAAAAACTTTACGCTGAAGATTATTCAGCTTCTGCGATTTTGGATAATGAAAATTCATGGTAGTGACTCATTAACCCATGCAGGTTCATCTCATTTGAAATAAATATGTAAATAATAAATGTATACAAATTTTTATTTACAAAGTGCAACCGCTAGAGTTTCTCACTCATTCTTCTCAAGAGAATCTGCCTTACGAATGAGTAATAGAGTTAAATCAATGTGACGTTTGAAGTGTAATTTGTTTACTTAAGAAATTAAGAATAATTGAGTTTGAGTCACAATTTAGGGCTATTTAAGGCTAGAGGGAATGGGCATTTAATTTTGCTATACAAGCGCGTAGCAAAGATTGTAGCCAAGCATTCGTACTCTTTTACGTAAAATAATAAAATAAAAATTACCCTTAGCTTGGTATTTCTTGTAAAAGATCGCGGCTCACTAAAGTATAAAAACCATACTCACGGCGTACAGAAATGGTATATTACGTTTATAGAAAAATAAATGTACTTTATAACGGTATGTGTTGCTTTACTGTGGGTATTGGTGTAATTCCCAATAAAAAATAACTATTTTTAACTAAAAATGTTTTGTAGTTCCCATCTCAGAGAATGATTTCGGTTTTATTTCTACACAACTGACGGATCAGGGTTCGCGCTCGAGTGTGACGTTTTATGTTGACATAAAGTACGAATTATCATAACCTAATTGGAATTTTCTTACAATTAGAAATATTTTTAATATTAAATCTTTACTGCCCTGTTAAGAGTTAACCCTATAGATTTTCAAATTTTTTTTTCCATAAAAAAGTGCTTTGAAAAACCAGTTTGGTTTTTGTACGCAAACATCCAGTAAACGGGTCAGATCTTTACGAATGTTTCTCTTGAAAGAAATCCGTGAATCTGTTAAACTAAATTACACGATGAAGTAGTAATTATGCTAAGTATGTATTTTTATGTTAATAATTACAACAATTAAATTAATTAGGCGCTATAAACGTCTTTAGTGCAAAAGACTTCAACGTCGGCTGTAATTATTGTATGGAAGTTTTCGAATATTTTTAAGCATTATGACCATTATGAACAAATATTCAGTCAGTAATGAATTGCGAGAATAACAATTGCAAAAGTATATTGTTCCATAAAAAGGATTGGAATCATTTTCAATTCCACGCGCCATAGTTAGAATTCTATGTAAAAACAATTGATCTAGATATATAATACAAACATCGTAAGCATAGCCGCTTTGGTATCATGAATTCCTGATGTAGGTACCATGACTTGGTGAACCAATGTACCACTGTACGTCGCGAGATAGCATATACTAAAGCCCGAGGTTGATAGTCGATACCCTTTATTCGGCAACGACAAGCACCCACTAATACGACTATCAAGCCGTAAGACCTTCCTTCGATGTACGAGTACCACCGCTATAGAAGATAGCCCAACAGACGTGAGGCGCAAACTTTGGCAAGTCACACACCATACGTCAAATTTAATTACCTCAGCCGAAAGTTTCCCCGGACACAAGTTGCAATATGGAAATCCCTGAATCGTCTCAGGTAACAAGTTTGCCAATGTAGAGACAATATGGGGATATATCAACCCAACATAAAACCATTGTGCTTGCCGATCCCCCTCATAAAGTATGTATCACTTCATCTCATGTCCACTGCTAAAGGCTGCTTACTGGGTTTGGGTTTTGTCATTGACTCGACAAGAAGTTTTGTCAATGATAATGATCAAATTTTTTATTGTATTAAAAAAAGTGAAGTTTGGCAATTATGAATGAAAAATGATGTCATAAATGTCCACCATGACCACAGTTACAAATGTTGATTCTTTCGTTAAAGTTTTTAATCACTTTTTGACATAATGGTGGGTCTATTTCGTTAATCACTTCACGAATTTTAAGTTTTAAGGCTGCAATGCTGGAAATGAGGTTACGGTCAATGGATTATGCTATCGAGAGATGTTAACAACTAAATTTTGGCCTATTATTACTGATATGGATATATAAGACCCTTACTCTGTAGCCACATTTCTCGGGAGATGTGTGTGCTCTCATTCAGCAGAGTGAGCTTTGCCAGGCTGTATGCTATCCCTATAAAGGGTTCAGGTCCAATAAAGGTTTCCCTAGCACCAACCTTTACCAGTTCATCTGCTGCCTCATTTCCCTCGACATGTGACCTGGAAGTCAGCGCAGGACCAGTTTATTTCTTTGTAATGAGGCCATTGTAACAATATTTGTATTTTTTGAAGTGACCTAGATAAGTGCTCGACATTTTCTGCATACTGGTTTTTTAGATAATAAAGTATTATAAGAAACCTATTTTATACATGCATACATACATAAAGCTCACGCTTTAGTCCCAAAGGAGGGCTAGGTAGAGACCACGGAACGCCACCTGACTCTATCATGACCCAACTTTCGAGCTCTATACCAAAGACTTTACTAATCAACTTTGTCTATCATATAGTTCCTTAAAAATGCGTTAGATGGCATTGACCATTTTTACTTAATTTCTGCATCGCGGTGTTATGATTTTCCCTCAAATGCTTTAACCCAATTTTGCTTATGTGTGTCACCATCATCATCATCATCAGTACTATTGATTGAATATCTAGGAGTTGAGTCCTTGTGGAAGCGACTGCCTGAACCTAGTTACCTTAATATTTTTTTCATTTGTACTTCATAGTACCGCCGGATAAAGTTAACCTGGCACCTTGTATACTTTTGAAATAAAAACCTGAATCTGTTGGAAGTTTTAAATCAATATGGTGACGTTATTAGTACGACAAAGTACCCCCTCTACAGTATTATGTTTAAAAAAATAGGGGATATTAGCTTAAACGGTTCAGATTTATGGTTTGAGTGTAAGGTTTTCCCTGAAATTATGGATCACTTGCCCTACGTGCTTAGACACCCGCACGCGGGATAAGCTTAAGGCCATAACAAATAATGCCAAATTAGGGTAGCGGGCTTAGATTAGGGTATTGGGCTAATAAAATTTTGTCTTGGCGTCGAGACAACGACATTGACTACACATAACTTTTGCTAAATATTTAAAATTCATAATTATTTACAACTTTTCTTACAAAAAAAAAACAAACCTCGAAAGGTGATTTTCGCTGTGTTTGTTACATCCATTTGCCAAGTTTTATTGGAATCAGTTTACGGAAAGTGGGTGAAATCTAATAAACCGGACGCAACCCCTAATTTGCCACCCTCAGAGATTGGATATTCAAATTTGAATGGAAACCACTACTAAGTTACCCCGGTTCTAAGAAAAAAGAATAATTAAAATTGGTTCACAAAAATTTTGGATTGGCAGCAGTAGAGCTCGTCCAGGTAAGTACTGCCACCTTGCCTATTTCTGTCGCGAAGCTGTAATGTGAGCTTTACTGCGTTCCGGTTTTGAAGGGTAAGTGTGTGGTGAAATTACAGGCACATAGGACTTGTCAACTTATGTCTCAAGGTGACAGGCGCAGAGACAGTGCCCCTCAGATCTTTGTAATTTAAAGCTCTGAGAAAGTGCAACTGTAAGTGTTACAAAAAATAATGCCTGTGATGGTGGTGCGTTTTGCTTGAGGCATAAGGATACGAAAATATGTAGTTCTGTATTAAAAAGTCAAAGTGGCTAAAATTAACATCGGAAGGTTCACTTCTCCGTCACATATTGATGTTAGGTATTTAATTGTTACCTATGCATTACGATAGCTATATATTCCTTATATATATTATTACCTATGTATTCCTGCTTTCCGGTTTTGAAGCGTAAGGGTGCTAGTGAAATTACCGGAACATGGGAGTTTTCAACTTACGTCACAGGGTGATCTCTGTGATTTAAAGCTCTGAGTGACACTACAACTGCTATGAACAGGCGTGTCGCTTACCACCAGTCACACGATTTGTTCGTCTCGTCATTTGGTATCATAAAAAAAAAGACTAAACATATACGAAAAAATACAGTCGAATTGAGAATCTCGTCCAATTTGAGTCGGTTAAAAATCAAAGTTTTTGCTATTACACAAAAAAAACCTACTATACACATGCAGAGATTGTCTTTATCAGTACGCTGAACCAATAATGGTAAAACGACATCATATTTCACTTATAAATGACCACGTTCATGCTCACGTTCGTACTAGTCCGTATATTTGATACGGGTCATGACTCACCTCAACTTATACAATATACACGCTATACATACTACTAAATTACTAAGCTAAAGTAATATCGATTGGATTGAAAATACTAATTTTTCTGTTAACTTAATAAACTCCCTCGTGTAAGTTTCACTGACGTCATTTCACGTACTCACGTTTATAGGTGTCTCCATGTGATTTTTAGGAGTATGTTTAATGGCTTTGTTCAATATGTTTTTGAACCATCGATAAAATATGCAAAAGGTTTCAAGGTATTTCAAGTTGATCGAGACATTTCATTGAATAGATCGCCCGATTTAAACACATGAATTCAGCCGATACTGTTTTTATTGTGGATTTATTTTTCCGTGAACATCCACAAATAAAACAGTTGTACGGGAATGTGTGTGTTTAAATTTAGATATTCTCTAAACTACATTGTCAACTTAAAACACGTTAAGTATAAGTAGTAGAGCTTCTTGTGAAAGAGTTCGTCCAGGAAAGTACTGCCTTACAGTTTCTGTCGCCAAACAGCAAAGTCACTGTGTTCCGGTTTTGAATGGTGCTGGTGAAATACAGGCACTGATAAAATACAGGCATTTTATTTTTACAAACTATATATATATATATTTTTAATAATCTGTATGGTGACTCGTACACTAAATACTTTTGTAACCTTTATAAACAAACTACGTGCACTTCTGTCGACTATAACATTGATATTTGATTTTGTCTTAAAATCACTTATACCGTATCAGTGTTATTGTTTATTTATACATACGTGGGGCGCACTACAAGTTTTCGGGATGAATAAGAAAAAAATATTATAAATGGTCAGAAATGAATTTATTGTTTCTCAAAATATTCTCCGTTAGGGTTAATGCACTTTTTCATACGAATGAACCAATTTTGAAAACATTTATGCTACTCCTCCGTGACAATCTCTGAAATATATTTTTCATACTCTTCGACAGCCGCTTCAGATGATGAAAATCGCTGACCGCGTAACTGGTTCTTAATTTTTGGAAATAAATAAAAGTCAGAAGGTGCCAGGTCGGGCGTGTACGTGGGATGGCTCTCAACGTTGTTCACCTTCGAAAATTCATTTGTCTGTCTTGCCGTGTGAGAACTGGCATTACCTTGGTGCAAGATGATACGGCGTTTACGGTTATTTTTACGAAATTTGTCAATGACTTCCAGCAAACAAATGGTCGTGTACCAATCACTATTCACGGTACAACAATTCTCCAGAGCAATAGTAGCCACGTGTCCACTTTTATTAAAAAAAGAAGCAATCATCCGCTTAGAGGCACTTTGGTTGTATTCGTCTCATCTCGAAAGACCCATACGCTCGATTGCTGCTTTGTTTTGGGATCGTAACTATAATCTATGTTTCGTTATCTGTTACTATATCCCACACTAAATTTGACGCCCCTTCATTGAATCTGGTAAGCATGGCATTGCACCAAGTGACGCGATCCGTTTTTAAGCCTCTGTCAAATTGTGTGGGATCCACCAGGAGCACAGCTTTTTCACACCCAAATATTTATGTAGTATTGAAAGAAAGAAAGAAAGAAAGAAAATACATTTATTTGTTTACCACAATGACACCACAAAAGACAAAAGACAAAAAAAAAAGAGAAAACAGAACAAAACAGAACTAAAACAAAACACGATCAAAACATTCAACATAAAACAAATATATAATTACGAAACAAAAACACAAACAAACACAAAATAAAAATGTATATACAAAAATTAGATAAAATTAAAACATGAACTATTCACACAAATAATAAAAAGAAGACTAAATATTGAGATACCTTGTGTCAGTGTGGTGCCAGCCGCGGTAACAAAAGGGTCACAAACTCAGTATTTGCTGGAAAACGCAACGCGTTCCCAGCACTGATTTTCAGTTAAGACCCTAAGTGAGGTCACGGAACAACATATGCAAGCATATTTTGGTACTTGAATATAACAGTAAAATAATTATATATACGTACATATTAAAACTGTAACAGATGTGTGTGTGTGAGTGTGGGTGTGTGTGTTGTGTATGTTTAAATACTTCCAAATAATTTATATATAACTATGAAAATACTTTATAATAATTAATACGTATACACTATACCTACATCAAGCAAGTAATATATCATATAACAAATGTGTATAAAAAGTATAAATAAATAGGTGCTGGAAAAAGTTAATACAATCCCTTTTGATTTTCCAGCAGGAGAGCCTTAAGCTTGCGCTTAAAAGCATTCCTACTAGAAGTGTCATGAAGAGGAGGGGGTAGATCATTCCAGCACTTGGATGACGCAAACCTGAAACTTCCTCTGAAAGCTGCTGTGCGGTGAGCAGGAACGATAGCTCGAACCTTGTATTTAAAACAGTTTTGAGACCAACGAAGTTTGCGATAGAGATACTCAGGTGTCTCGGTTCTCACTACACCGAACAGCAACATAGAGAGGTGTAGCTGCCGACGAGCAGTCATATTTAAAAGGCTTGCAGCATTCAAAAACGGGGTGATATGGGATCTAGGAGGCACCCGAAAGCAAAAGCGTGTGCATGCGTTTTGTACACGTTGTATCAACTTCTTAGACCTACTAAAAATACAATTACTATATACTACATCACAATAGTTTAACCGCGACAATATCAGTGATTCACAAAGGTGTACACGCAAATCAACGCTAAGGTAATCACGAATACCATACAACAATTTGAGTCGATATAAACAGTTACCGGTCACATTGAGGATGTGCTCCTCAAAACGAAGTTCACTATCCATCAGTACTCCGAGGTTTCTGACCCTATCGACCCGTTCCATTGGTTCACCCATAACCGCAATATTTCTGGAAGCAAGGGCTTCCAGTGTATTATGGATTTGACCCTTTGTTCCAAGCACCATGTACTTAGACTTACTCGGATTCAGTACTAGACAGTTCCTATCAGACCACGCCGCTATACGATCTAGATCAGCATTGATGTCATTGACTGAAGCAATAGTATCAGATGGCTTACCCGACATGTATAGTTGCAAATCGTCCGCATACAGGTGGTAGCTACAGTTTCTTATACTAGTAACGATATCGGCACTGTATAATATAAATAGTAACGGCCCTAAAATGGAACCCTGAGGCACACCTCTAGTTACAGGGCGGAGAGAGGAATACTCAGTGGTACCGTTAACCGTATGCAGTTCAACTATTTGAGCCCGACCCGAAAGATAGCTATGAAACCATTCGATGGTTTTAGTGTCAAATCCATAATACGACATCTTGGACAATAGAAGTGGTATGCTCAAACTTTCGAAAGCTCTGGAGAAGTTCAATAACACCAGAAACGTGCTTTTCCCAACATCCTGTGCTGCCAAAATATTGTCGACCACGTCCAGCAGAGCTGTTGCTGTGCCTCTACCCTTTCGAAAACCAGACTGGAATGCTGGAAGGATATTGGTCCTCTCCAGGTATTTCGAAAGCTGTTTACACACAACCCTTTCTATTATCTTGGACATGCACGGAAGAATGCTGATAGGATGGAGCTCGGACAAAGTGGAAGGATTATGCTTCTTTGGCAGAGGGACTACGTTAGCTGTTTTCCAGTCAGTCGGAAAAGTGCTGGTCTCGATGCTCTTATTAACCATGACCGTTAATATCTCAAGCGTTGTCGGAAGAGTCAATAGTAACATGTCAATGGTCATTTGGTCAATACCTTTTGCTTTATATTTTTTTTGTATTGATTGTATTTAACTCATGTCTATGCCTAAAGATGCCCGAATCTCGTGGTAGGTTACATGCCTGTCTGTTTTGATCATACGGCGCACAGCATCGATGTTTTTGTTGTTCACAGCAGTGGACAGGCAACCATCACGAAATTCGTCACTGAGATTCACACGACCGTATTTGAATTCTGTAAACCAGCTATAAATAGTCGTCTTGCATGGTGCTTCATCACCAAAAGCAGTTTGAAGCCGAGCGTAGCTCCGCTGACCTGTTACATTACAATGAAAGTTGTAGAAAATCATACTACGAAAATTTTAACGAGTTAAATCCATGGTGATGTAGACAACCAATTTCTAAAATGACGCCACAATGTAAAAACAAGTTACAGTCAGATGAATCAAACTGTATTCTACAGTCAAAGAGTTCCATTTTCAAATGTTGTAATTACTTTTCAAATATTGTTTATGTAAGTGGCCAGTTCCGGAAACTTATAGTGCGCCCTATGTACTGAGCGTTTTTTTAAAGTAAACAAATTAATCCTAACTAATATTTATTTCAATGTTATAAATGCTATTTAGATGCTTATAAGGCATAAGTTGACAAGTGCCCGTAATTTCACCAGCACCCTTACCCTTCAAAACCGGAACACAATGATGCTGACATTACTGCTTAGCGTCAGAAATAGGTAAGGTGGCAGTACTTCCCTGGACGAACTCAAAGTTATTTGTTTTTAAGCCCCATCATTTGTTATGTCTGCACAATAGCAAACTAGAACGCAACTAACTATAAAATACGTTTTCGCTACTCCGCCGGATTCACGTCGCAATCGAAACTATTTTTTCAGATCTAAATCGCGTATATTTACAGGACCTCATATATTTACAGGTTTATTTACAGGTTCCATGGTCTATATACTTCATCCTGCTGTGAACGAAACGTTGGTTCGTTTGAAAGAACCAGCACACTATTCGGATCCGATTTAAAGATTTAATTTCCAATCATCAACCCATTTATCTACCACCGTGGCCGAACGACTACCACGCTGGAATGCCACGCAGAGATCGATTCACGGCCTGGGAGAAATATTTGCAAGGCCTACGATCTATTTCTCTCGTGAACTTGGGTGTAATTTATGGTCGTCTATGTGTGTGTTCATGGCAGCCGCGATACAGGATTTCCCCAGTGCGGGGCTATGAGTGTGTGTGTTATTTATTTATTTATTGATAAACAGGTACGGTAAATAAATTGAAAGTTACAAACTAAACAAGTAAAAAAAACAATTACAATAAAGACAAATAAAAATAAAAACAAAAATGTGGGTAGTTATGTATCAATCCCATCTGCTGTTTCTAGACTCACAATATTCACAGTGCACCAATAAATACGTCACACATTAACAGACACACTAAATAACGCACACACTCAACCCCGCACTAGGGAAACCCTGTATCGCGAGTGCCATGGACACACACATAGACAACCTCAAATTACACTCAAACTCACGAGAGAAATAAATGTAGGCCATACACATATTTCTCCCGGCCTGGGAATCGAACCCAGGGCCTCTGCATGGCAGTCCGGCATGGTAACCGTTCGGCCACAGAGGCAGTTAACATTCTAGAGTTAGTATTATTATTATTTATACATCCCACTGTTGGGCACAGGTCTCATCCTCTCAGGCGTGGGTTCAGGCACTAGTCCGCCATACTGGCCCGATGCGGGTCGGGAACATTACACATATTCCGAAGGTTGTAAACATTCTTCGACGTGCAGGATTCATCACTATGTTTTTCTTTACCGAAAAGGTCGTGGTAAATTTCAAATTAAACTTCGCACATAAATTCCGAAAATCTCAGAGACGCGAGCTCGGATTCAAATTCACGGCCTGTGCTTGAGAAGCGGTAGGTCAGACCACGGCTTTTTTTTCCAACACTTATCTATTTTGATGGACGACAACTCCCCGACCCGACTCGCGCCCGATCCGCTCCCGCTCTCTATATGTTTAATTACAGACACATACAACTTGTCAACTTTTGTAACTTTAGTTTAGTAGCAGTAGAGCTCCTAGTGAAAGAGTTCGTCCAGGAAAGTACTGCCTTACTGTTTCTGCCGCCTGCCACCTTACCTACTTTTGATGCCAAGCAGTAATATCAGCATTACTGTGTTCCGGTTTTGAAGGGTAAGGGTGCTGGTGATGGTGCTTGTCAACTTGTCTCAAGGTGACGGGCGAAGTGGCAGTGCCCCTCAGATTTTTGCGATTTAAAGCTCGGAATGGCACTACAACTGTTATGGACAGGCATGCTTACCATTATGCACTTGATATTATAAAAAAATAATTAAACCGCATCTCTGAAATTGCTGCGCAATAGCTAAAGCGTAACAATATCTGATATAACTGTACCGATAATGAGATTATGGCGTTAAATAATGTGTGATACAACGTGAGAAACAAATTTTAACGCTTTGTTGTGGGTATTTGTACTATTGCATAAAAATAAAGCAAGAGGAAGTGAACTCAATGGCATACGGAATAAGGCATTGTCGTAAATCGTAATCGATATAATTGGATACTGAAAATACATTCTATTTAAATGTTTTTTTTATTGAATGTCCGAATTTTTCACCTCTATGATATTCCGGCCGGTGTGCGAACACTTAGAAAAACTTCCTTCGATCCGGTCGGATTCGTATTAATAAATAAAAAATTCTTTGTATTAATAATTATAACAATACATTCTATTTGTAATTATGATCGCCTCCATGGCCCAGCGGTTGTAAAGGTCTTGTGTTCTTTTCTCTATAAGACCAATTTAAGAAACGAACTTTTTTCTACATTGGTTCTTGTTCGGATGTTCTAATTAGTGACTGCGAAGTAAATTTCATTATTCTCTGACTCTTTTTGCAGGGAATTTTCTACTTTGAGATCAGATAATTGTTATGATTTTGTATGGCACATTATTATTTATATTTTATTTCTTATTTTTGTAGGATACCAAGTGACGTGACGAATAAATCGTGTAAGCGACACGCCTGTTCATAGCAGTTACAGTGCCACTCAGAGCTTAGAGTCACAAAAATATGAAGAGCACTGCCACTGCGCCCGTCACCCAGGAACATAATTTGACAAGACCATGTATGTGTCTGTAATTTCACCAGCACCCTTACCCGTCAAAACCTGGAACACGGTAATGCGCACATTACTGCTTGGCGGAAGAAATAGGTAAAGTAAGGTAAAGTATTTACCTGGACGAACACTTTTATAAAAACCTCTACTGTTACTAAAATTAATACAGTTGTAATCATTACGGTGATGACGTCACAATGTTTGTCGTGTTATGGTAATACAAAATTTTAAATTTCTGTATAAGTAATAATAAGTGGCGAAGCAACGTGAGGCGTAATATGAGTTTGTCCAATTAGACTTGCGTATACTGCCATTTGCCATATTCATTTTAAATTCAAATTCAAAATTCGAACAAGAAAAAACGAAGACGCAATAAGATGTAGGAAGTGCTAAGAGAGTTAATGTTCTTGTATAAAAATAAAGAATTTGTTTCACAATAAGTTATATTTAAAGAGAGCGAGTCCATTAGAAATGACACAAATTCTTAAAATGATTTACCTATACGCGAAGAGAAGTTAAGTAAAGTTTTGTATTTAAAGTGGACAAAACACACACTTTAAAAGTAAAGTAAATACGGTTGGTATTAAGTACATTTATATAAGTAAGTAACGAACGTACGAACTCTAGCAACCAAGCATAGTTTTTAAAATGAATGTCGTTTTATTATAGTCGAGTTTTCAATTACAGATTATAAATTATCATTTAATGAGTTGCTACTTTATGAAGAAATAAAAAATAGTGACTCTATTTTATGTCACGTCGTGTGTCTCACTCAGTAGGTCATCAAAGTGAATTATGTGTTTTAAAAAGTAAGTATTAATTTAAAAATAAATATGACAGAAAAGCTATAAGTAATTAGGGACTAAATGTAAATGAAATATTATTTAGTAGGTTAATAGTCAAAAATCTTTAACTTTTCTTTTTAACTGATTCTGTTTCATTGAGTTCGTTGCGAACTGAGCCAAACACAATAAGAATGGCATTATTATTTTCAATATGACATTAGGAGTTATTTGTTATTTTTCTAATAAAAAATCCAACTATATTCGTAAAACTTTCTGTGTATATACAATAATTTAACACCTATCTCCAATACGTTCCAACATGTAGATCTTAGAACTTTGTGAAAGGTAGAAAATGTATAGCCATGTTGGAAAATGGCGAAATCGTAATTTCGACTACAAACTCATTTTAAACAAATTCATTTTGTCCATGGCACCCGCGACACAGGGTTTCCCTAGTGCGGAGCTATATTGAGTGTGTGCGTTATTTATTATAAAAAAAAAAAAAAAATGCTCCCAGACACTTAGGAATGTAAAATTTCAGCCCTACCAAAGCACTTTTTTGTTCGACCACCATCTTGAATCAGCCATTACATACACAATTCTAGCATAAATACATATCATTGTTACCATTTGTCAAAAGTTCTTTTATCACATGAAAGCCATATAAAATTTATAACTCTCACATAAAATAGTTTTCGATGGATTTTGTTTCCTAGAATCTTTGAATCTCTCTCCTGAAAATTTATAATTTTGCAGATGTGACCTTATTACACCAAAGTTGCGAATAATTCGTTACAACATGTACGGACAACGGCACATCAGACTACACACTTTTGTTCGAAAATCGCCTCCATTGCAACGGAACAAGATACGTCAATGTGTAGCTTGACTGACTGACTTGATGACTCGATTGATCGCAGAGCCAGGAGGCTTATTGGAGACGATGAGCTCGAATATAAACTTCATAGTTTAGCCCATCGGCGAAAGGTCGCGGGTCTGTCGATTTTTTACAGATTATACTTCGGAGAGTGTGCCCATGAGCTCCACCAGCTCATTCCATCCGCCCCCTTTTACCATCGGACATCTAGACGAACGGCGGGATATCACCCTCACCTGGTTGATATTCCTTTAAGACGTACTAAGCGCTTTTCGTCATCTTTTATAATGCGCACAGCCCGTGACTGGAATTCCCTGCCTGCGTCTATTTTTCCGAGTACATACAACCCGAATATTTTCAAGGTGCGATTGAATAGGCATCTTCTGGGCGAGCTCGTACCAACGTAGACCTCATCTTTGCTCTAGGGCTAGGTAGTGGTCAAGAGTACGTCCATTTTTAATAAAAAAAAAAAAAAAAAAAAAAAAAATATGCTGGCGTGTGTACATGATTTTAATGAATCAGCTGTTAGCACTTAGGTGATTGATCAAAATATTCGATTGGTACCAATTTAGGAAATGAACTTCTACCTACCTTGTTTACTGATTAATCATTAGATTACCACTGGAATTACGTAATGCCTTAGCAACCACTGATATGAAAAATAAACGTAAATGGTTTGTAAACAAAAATTATGATAAATTTGTTCGTTTATAAATGTATTTACCCAATTCCATTTCAGTTACATTTTTTTGATTAAATAATAGATTAACCTTCACAAATAACTTAAAATATTTTATAATGCTTCCTATGTTAGCAAACCAAGCGTAATGTCTACACAGAGTTCGCACAATGAGCAATATTAGTGGTTTAAAATGCAATTAGAAACGTTGTTGCATTTTTTATGATATCAAGTGACGGGATGAACAAGTCGTACCCTGTTGGTAAGCGACACGCCTGTTCATAACAGTTCAATGCCATTCAGAGCTTTAAATCGCAAACATCACTGTCACTGTGACCGTCACTTTGAGACATAAGTTATAAAGTTCCATGTGTCTGTAGTTTCACCAGCACCCTTAAACACCGAAACGCAGTAATGTTAATGGGTAAGGTGGCAGTACTTTAGTAAACGAACTCTTTCATAATAAGCTCTATTGCTACTTAAAGATATTGAAATCTACAAAGAGACTGAACAACCTTTGTAAACATGGGTACACAAGAACAAAAACGGTGCATTTTTTATAATATCAAGTGACGGGACGAACAAGTCGTGCGCCTGATGGCAAGCTACACATCTGTCCATAACAGTTACAGTGCCACTCAGAGCTTTAAATTGCAAAGATCTAAGGAGCACTACCACTGCGCCCGTCATAAGTTGACAAGTCCCATGTACCTGTAAATTCACCAGCACCCTTACCCTTTAAAACCGGAACACAGCAATGCTGACATTACTGCTTGGCGGCAGAAATAGGTAAGGTGGCAGTACTACACTGGATGAACTCTTTCACAAGGAGCTCTACTGCATGGATTACTTAAAGTAATGTAGGTCAAAGCGGCTTTATTTCTAAGAGCGATTTCTTCCAGACAACCATTAAGCCAGAGGAAAGCTAAACTGAGAACGACTCGAAGTGTGCCAATGATAAAATATTAAGGAATTATTACATTTATGACAATAATACTATTTATCAACATTTCTGTTCGTTTGAAATGTGTCTCACCGTCTTGTTTAATTACATGTTTATTTTTAGTTATTGTTAAAATCAATATCCCCTTTAAGTTCTACATAAAGTACTATCCATAGCTTATACCTAGAAAATAATAATTGTTTACGAATATAAGTAAATAACTGACGAATATATATGTGCCGTAGTTACGTGTAAACTAAAGCGTATTTTCTCTTAATTACTGTTCGTGCTCATCATAGGTACACACGGTATCACAAATAAGAAATTATTTATACTTATGGACATATTCAGAGGACGCCAAAGAAAGATATATATAATTTGTTGTCATAACAACGTACATAATATGAACCGCAGAACGTTTAATCGAAATCCAAAGACGTTGAATCGTCATTCTTTTTCAAGTTAAACGTTCTGTCTATGTGGCCAGTGAATCAAATGAATATTTAGTTATCATAATTCAATCTTTTTAGCGTTCCTCTAAAATTATGGCCCCGAGTGTAGTTCAAAATAAGGAACTTGTGTGATTGTGAGATCGAGTGGTCAGTCGGGTGACAATTGTCCAGGAGACAAGGAAGTGTGTCGTTATATCAACTATTTCAAACTGAATTGCCCGATGATTGTCTGCCCGCGGACTATCTGAGGAGGTCTATTAGTTCTATTTTTAAAGTTGTATTTTCCGCAGAATGCTTCGATGTCCTTTTGTTTTGTAGATTATAAAGTCACAGAGCCCGTAAAAATAAATAAATTTGAATTGGATGATTGGTGTAAAGGTTTTTCGTAATAATATCACTTAAGCACGTCAGTTGCCCTGCAAAAACGTGTGGTTAGGACAATGTACAATCTGGGCCCCAGAGTATCTATGAGAGATAAGTTTAAAGAGATTAACATCCTTACACTAACGTCACAGTTTTATGAAAATGTTATTTATCTTAAGAAAAATATTTTTTTTGTGAAAAATTGTAAAAAACATTAATACGAGGAATAAAAATAAACCAGCTGTTTTTGACAGTCGTCTTCATAAAGTCTCAAATTCATTTAAGGGGCAATGTATACGCTTCTATAATAAGATTCCGATTATTTTTCGAAATCTGCCTTTTACAAGGCTTATAACTATTGTGAAACAAAAACTTTATACTAATGGTATTGTGCAACTCTTGCGTACTTGGATGACAAAAATTCGTAGTAGTGACCCATTTAGCTCTTTCAGGTATTTTGGTTCTAAAATGTTTAAATTAAATATTGTAATTATAAATGTATATTTATAAAGAGTTTCTTGCTCATTCTTCTCAGGGGAATCTGCCTTACGAATGAGCAGTAGAGTTAAATCATTTTGTGTGATTAAGTGATTATTGAAATTATTTTAGTTCTTCCACGAATTAAAATAACTTAATAAACACAATTGGTTATTATTGTCAATTTAATGTCAACAATAAAATATACCAACGAATAAATGTTGCATAAATAAGTAATATACGACAAATCGCGTACTTAAACGTGTCGTTATTTTTTTTTAGTCGAAAGAAAAAGTTTGGTGCACCTCTGTCCATCATCGTCAAGTTCGAATTTCAAAAACCTTTTTACGCTAGGATGCAAAAAACGCTTCTGCGCGCAGATTTCTAATGGGAAAGAAAGCCTTTCCGAGCTAGCGAGGTGAAAAATTATTTGGCGCAGTAAGCAATCACCTCTATGTGATACCTGTTGACTTTAACAAGTTTACGCAGTTGCAACGAGTCGGACAAATGGGCGGTAGAGCAGGTGACGCTTTTTTTTATATAACATCAAGTGGCGGGACGCACAAGTTGTGCGCCTGATGGTAAGCTACACATCTGTCCATAACAGTTGCAGTGCCACACAGAGCTTTCCAAGTCCAATGTGCCTGTAATTTCACCAGCAGCGTCACACTTCAAAACCGGATCACAGTAATGCTGACATTACTGCCTGGCAGCATAAACAGGAAGGTGGCACTACTTCCCTTTCATAAGGAGCTCTACTGCTACTATTTTGTGTAGGGGATCCAAATAATGATTCTGAGAATAGTAGCCTTATTTCAATATGTTGGCTCTACTCTACATCGGCCAATTTATATCTTGAGATGGTTCAAGGACTTCCGTGTTGGCAACTGCATGTGCCCAAGGGGACTTTCGGTTGGGGTGGTATAATCAATAAGGACAGGGTGTTTGACCTTGTTAAATCTTGAGAGTTTTTTTCTATATGGCATAATAAACGTATCTTAGGTTTTATCGTATTGTTCAAGACCGTTGTGAAGCACTAATGATTTAGGTAGCTTGGTTACCTACTCGAGATCGAGATGCTATCACACGTTATACCGCTGTTTATACAGTTTATTACATAATGAAACGACATTCCAATATTTAGCCAGTGGACAAGGTCACACGTATCGCATGTTAGGTATGAGAAGTGAGGGAAAATTTGTCAGTTCTCCCACATTCCTCATACTTGATAGTTTGTAATTTGTTATAACACGTATTTTGTGTAATAATGTGATAACATAGCTCATAAGTTCATTGTTATACTAACATATAGGATGCAAATCGTTGGGAGTCAGTGTCCCTCAAACTAAAAACTAACTTTTATATTATAACAATATAATTCTCACTTTCTATCTTCTGTGCTATATGTTTTCTGTGTTGCAGATCAAATTTCTAAGCGAAACTTTATAACGAACAAGATCATGGTGTTAAGTGCCAACTTGTGTAGGTACTCCATCCATGTCATATTACAAAATTGAAGACTGCGTGTTAGATAAAGATGTGTGGAAAGACGACATGGGTCTAGATTCCAAACAAAATTTGATTCAAAGTGTATTCCATAGCATTTAAGTTTGCTCGTTCTTCTCAAGGGAAGTCGGCGTAGTGAACGAGCAGTAGCTTAAATGTGACGTTTTCAAGCGAAAGTTTATTTTACAGAATAAACGATTCTTTGACTTTGACCATGAATGCCATTCGAAGACTCACGCTAGCGCCGCTGCCACCGTAGTGAAGGAAGGAACTCGTGATTTCTTTCGATATCATTTTAGTGAGAATAGCACAGGCCCAGGAATTACTATAGCGTCCTAAATACAGTCCATCTGCAGCCGCATGACTCGCCTTCCTTTTTTTAGTAGGTTTCTTAACCCACTTCCCCGCGAAGGAAGAGATAAATCTTTTATGTAAGTGAGTACTCAACGTCTAAATAGTAGGTCGTAATGGAGACACCACACTTATGGATTTAGAATCGGTATGAGCCAATCAAAAACGGTTTATGTCCAGCTCGGTCCAGTTTCAAAACACACAACGTCTTTTTTGCTCTATTGCATGGACGTAAAGATTTTTCTTAGTAGTAGTACCTAATATTAATGATATAGGTTGACACGTACGTTCTGTAGAGAACGAATATCATCTTCTTGCACTCAAGGCTCTAGCCGTTAACTTGTGGTTAACAAGTCTATTCTACAGATTTCAATTTCATTAACGTTTCTTTTGTATCGTTCGACTTACACTTTTTATACTCACTTAATATACTCGCGGCCAACAAGATAAATGAGTAATGTGTTACAAGAGCTACAAAAACCAATGTAGCGAAAATTAAACTTGTGTTTTTACGCTAACTTAATATCGTCATCACATATAATAGAAATATATTTTGGGAACACTAAAAAAGGTTGAATTATGATAACACCGTTCCTAAGTAGGTACTGGCCACATGTACCATAACGTTTAATCGAAATCAAAGACAATTGAAGTTAATCTTTTTTCAAATTAAGGGTGGTTGAAGGTTCTGAGTATGTGTGTCCCGTGATTGATATAAAAGATTGAATCATGGTTATTGTTAGCATCAAGATTCAATCTTTATTTAGGGGTTCTCTACATGTGTCCATGAGAGTAAAAGAGGTATATATATCGTGTACATAGTTTTAAGAATGTGTAACTTAGCCACAGTCTGGTACATTAAGTTACTGGTAATATTTCTAATAAATAGATGTGAATACACTGATGAAATGAATAAATGCTCATTACAAACTACACACGGCAAATAAAATAAATGATGTATAACGCCTATGGCGACACCTTACTCCTAATTAGCAATTATTAAATTTTTTTTATTAACTCTATTGGGCTAAGTAGGTATTAGAAATAGACGGAACAAATGCCAAATACAATGGCTAAACAGTCACCGCGCACCGTCCGTTATTATGCGTCGTATAATTTCCTGCCGTTCGCTCAACCATGATGCGTTCATTTGCCTCCAAATAAGTAACAATAGACGGTAATTGATATCAACGCTTTTTAAACCTAATGCGTTTACATTACCGATACCATAAACAACTAAGGTATGTATTTAAAAGGCTGCTAAAGTATTTGTGTAATGTCTGCATTTCGCGGAATTAAAAAACAATACTTTCTTGAAATGGCAACACGGATATTAATATCAAAAGTAGAACTGTAGCGCCTGCCTCAAGGTTAGACCAGTTCAGGGTCATAAAAGTGACCTGTCCGTAGCACGAGAGAGATTTTTATTGCGTTTACTTCTAGTTTCTTTTTTTATATTATACCTATTGCCAGTGCAAATTCCTTTCGCTTCTGCGTTCTACATTAAAATAAGAATTTAGGGCAAAAAACTACAATCCACCAGGCATAGATCTCGAATAAGGTGAGGGTTTAATTTCGTATTTTGCCACGCTGACCGAATGCGGGTTGGCGATTTTACGTGTTTATAAGGATGTTGAACCTTCTTCGTCATTCAGGTTTTATCACGATGTTTCCCTTTACCTTTAAACCTTAGGAGGTGCGGCTAATAAACATTCACAAGTAAACGTACATACATAATTTAGATATTGATGTCATGCATGGGCAATAGTTAAAATAACTATACAATCTTTCTTCCATCACTAGGCATCAAAGCAATTTACAATTTGTTTTGATCATCGAGTATATAACCAGAAATAGAGACGAAATAAGGACCATATATTCCTGGTAGCACATTAGCTATACAGCTCTTAATATCAACTCCCGTTTGCACTGAAATATAGAAAGGCCAACTACCGACCTGTGTGTACGTCTCCGTATATTCAAAAAAATATTCTGTATTTATTGTAATAAAGATAATATCTCTGACAATGCCGTGCTGTTCTATTCGGTGGTCTGGGGAAAACAGCAAAACATCTAATTACAAAACAAACAGAATTAGGTTTCATCGGTAATTAAATATGTAACTTTGCAATTTTCGTCCATTATAGCAAAGCTCAAGTTTACTGGTCGATTTGTAGTGAAACAGTCGACGACACCCGTCAATTGTTTCGAATTCGGGCTAGCCAATCGGAGCGCAGTTGTCACAGCAATGATATGGCAGAATAGCACAGACCACATAAATACTAGCCAGAATAGTTTTCAAACAAATTAAATGACATTTCGTCTCTATTTCTGGTTATATACTCGATGGTTTTCATACATGAAATGGATCCATTTGTCCATTGACTTACAATTATATGGACGTCGGGTCCGCGCTAAAAAGTGTCCGCACTTTTAAGGCGCTAAAATCGTATACAGAGCGCGACACTCCGCTTTAGTCTTCATTTGTTCTACTGACAGCGCGATACTGCGATGACATTACAATTTAAATTTCGAATAGGTTGACTTGGGACATTTTTTTCGTGGTTTTTGTATTAGACCCGTCGTCCATTCATTTGTAAGTCAATGCATTTGTCCAATAAAAATAGTTGCATAAAAGCACATAATACCATTTCATTTCCTCGCAATCGAACAGCACTATGTGTTCAACATCGCTGTTCGAATTACAGCCGCCAGATGTGTTACATAGATCGTGTCTCATGTGTAAAACGTTAAAACGTAAAATACGATTTTTTTTAAATAATATAACGTGTCATTTCTCTTCATTGTGGCAATTAGGTAATCGCCAAAATGAAGAGAAATGACACGTTATTTTATTTTTATGCTATTTAGTGCTGTAAAAAACTGCAAAGTTGTTTGAAAAGTAATCTATACGATATACCTACTGACCAAATTATAATTAAGCTATGCATTCCGCGTGTATGTGAATGCATTGAAAGCGAGGTTTTGGAAACGCCATAAGTAATCGCCATATTTGTCAACGCGGTATTGACCTTTTTTTAAGATACCAAATGACAGTGTTAAGCGACAGTCTTGTCCATAGCAGATGCAGTGCCACTCTGAACTTTAAATCGCAAAGATCTAAGGGATACTGCCACTGCGCCAGTCATCCTGATTGAGACTTACGTTGACAAGTCCCATGGGCCTGTAATTTCACCAGCACCCTTACCCTTCAAAATCGAAACACAGTAAATGCTCACATTACTGCTTGGTGGCAGAAATAGGTAAGGTGGCAGTACTTCCCTGGACGAACTCTTTGACAACGAGCTCTACTGCTTTTAAAACTGAATTTACCCATCGTTTACAAAGTCTCAGTTGGTTATATTTTATTATTTGGCTATAGTTTAGTAACATTTTTTGTACAAGTACCTAACTGACTTACTTACTTTTCAATTATTGTTTCCGTAGATTTTTAGGACAAACAATTCCTAAAAATTATGAATTAACGACAAAGATAAAGTACGTCAGACTACTCCTCACTAGAATTCATGAATAAATCATCTCAGTCGTAGAAGGTTAAGTATGGTTACTCCTTAAGCTGACCAGCCGTCGACACAGTAGATCGGTGGGTTTATTTAGGTAGTTGTCATTCCCATGAGTTTTGCAATTTCCTCAAGCATTTTCTTTGCAAACTTAGGGTTGTATTCCAGAACTCTACTCAATACTCAAGTCAGGAATTGAGTATTGCAGTGAACACTGAAAATTATACTCAAGTCTGCTTAAATCCTGACTTGAGCATTGAGTAAAGTTCTGGAATGCGACTCTCAGTCACTGAACTTTCAAAATCAAAGTCAGGAATATCATGTAAACAACAATAATTGCTAAATTACTTTTTTTTTCAGTCACTAACAAACGCGTGGCTTCAACAATTTATTTTATTACTTTAATCATCGTAAAAGTTGTTAATTAGCTACTTAAAAACTTTGAATGTTTGAACAAGGCATGACTTTTTTTAACTCTTGCAATACTTACTCACAAACGTCAATGTCATTATCGCCTGATTCGCGGGAAGTTTTCTATTGTTATCATAATGTTAAAGTATAGTTGATTTATGATTGTATTCGTTGTTACTACTGTGTTAAATAACATAATTAAACCAAAAATGTTACAAATACCAGATCATGTTCGCCAAGTTTTAGTTACATTAGTTCCAGCGGCTGTAATTAACGAGATATCTTGCTTTAAATTTTACGATAACCACCCTCGCGATGTGAAAAAACTCGATGTTATTCTTTGTACATTACGAGGTGAATTGAAAGAATATTACAATCGGGAGCTTGTATGTTCTACAATTATCGAAGATTGTGGAAGCCCCTCAAATATAATCTTATACAGGAACTCGAAAGGTGACCTTTTTTACATAGTAGCAACAAGTAATAAATTATTCATATTTACTAGAAAAAATACTATTCAGCTAATAGAACAGGTGAACAATGTAGACACATACGAATTGGACGATTCGTCATGCAATGGGCAAGCATGTCTAAAAATTGTATACACTTACGACGCAGTGCCTTTATACTTTGATGAAAACTTTTTAACTCTAGATTATGGCTTGAGGTATTCTCACACAACCGATGAGTCGTTGCCCATATTAACTGAGCTTATGACAAAGTTGACAGAAGCAAAATATAGTCTAATCTGTAATGAAAAAGCTTACAATGAATTGTCAAATTTGAGACAGATTGCAGCCTATTATGTGTATCAGAAAAACATGCCCGATTTTCAAGATTCCCTTTTTGTAGATGAGAAGAATGTTATTCAGGTATGTATGTTTGTCCAGGGAAGTACTGCTACCTTTCCTATTTCTACTGCCGTGCGGTAATGTGAACATTATAGCGTTCCAGTTTTTAAGGGTTACGGTGCCTGTGAAATTACTGATACATGACGTGTGTCATCTCATCTCAAGGAGTGGCACTGCAACTTTTATGGACAGTGTCTATTACCACCAAATGCATGACTCATTCATTCTGTCACTTTGTATCATAAAACAAAACATTATATTTTTTAAACAATATAGCATTACATTTTGTACAAACAAGTCCTGTGCCTGGTAATATGCGATACTCATGGCCGTTGCAATGCCATTTAGGCTTTAAATTGCGAAGATTTGAGGGTCACTGCCAGTGCATCTATTGCCCTAAGTCAAAGTTGACTAGTCCCACATGCCACAAGTTTCACTAGCACCATTACTCTTCTAAAGTGCAACTCATTAATGATCACATTTCTACTTGGTGGCAGAAATAGATATGGATCACAAGGAGTTAAAAACTAGTAATTATTATAATAATATGTAATGATGGCACTTCATGTTTGGATGTTTTCAGGATGTTTGTATTTGCATATTTGATATATTTGACAAACAATCACCTTGTGTATATAATACCATGTGTTACAAAGTATTTACCTTGTTTACTTATTCGACAAATACAACAAACACCAAACTTGCGTTCTCAACGCACATCAAAGGAGCCCAATAGGCAACATGCAAGTGAACTGCCTATTATTATTAGGGTGGGTTAATTCGGGGCATATGTACCCCCTCATCACTGCAACCATCAGCTGAGCTTGCCTGGTATCGACAGATTTAATGTCCTCTGGTTGTGGAAGTGAACCGCCGACACACTATGGTCATTATAACTCCTTATTTGGCTCTTTCTGTAGACGGTTATATTTGTTAGTGTTTGCATATTTGTCTGTGTGTCAAATATTTTTCCAATTACAATAATTGGGTATTTGTTGTAGCGAATACAAATATCCACATCAAGAGCCACCATAAAAAATGTCAAACACAACAATATCAAATGAAACGGGCGGCCTTATTGCATACAAACAGTCTTTGCCCAAGACTTTTATAATGTTAAAATAATTTCAATATTAAATACATCCAAGTAGTTAAATAAAACTATACAGGGTGTCTATTAAGTTAACATCAAGCCAGAACAGGGATGTCAAAGAGGTCATGGCCTACAAAAAAGCCCATGGTACTATGGTAATATTCCTAACGGTTTTTTTCTAATTAAAGATTTTACACATATTACACATAATAATCTCACATAATAATTTTTGGAAATGCCTTACTCAAGTGAAGAATATGCTCTCATGCACTACATTTATGGCGAGTGTCGTGGAAACGGCAGTCAAGCTGCCAGGGTGTACAGAGAGTGGTATCAACATCTATGTCCTAACCGCCAGATCATCAAGTTTTTATAAACACGCATCGTGAATGAACACGTGGTGTATTTATTTCGGTGTATGAATTTAGCATAAATTTGTGGGTCGGCTTCACAGCTTCTCGAATGATTGGCCCACACAAACTACCTTCCAAAGTAACTGTTGCAGTGTACTTGCGTCATCAGCAAGACCACCGCCATAAGATACTAGGAGGTGAAGAACCAGAAGAACAATTAGTCTACCAGCACGATGGTGCTCCTTCGCACTTCGGTATAGCTACGGTATAGTACGAAGGCAACTGGACTTATTTAACTGGACTTAAATAGCGCCTTCGCAGCTCTCCGTGGGAACCCTCAAATGCGGGCCATGATTAGGCGGTGCAGACTGTGTATTAGGCCGTCATTTTGAACATTTATTGTGAAAAATGTATAAAAATGTAAATTGCAATTGTTATAAAAATAAAAATTTGATTTTCAAATATTTTATTCCTTAATTTGAAGTCAGAAACCACCGCCACGAGCGTCACTAACCATCTTAGACACCAAAATCACAAAAAATTGGGTTTTTCATACTTAGCAAATATCCCGTTTATTGCTGTAATGTTGACCTGTTTGATGAAATTTTGAATAATACCGTAATTAAAGTAGATAGGTACGTAATTTTTTTTTAGTAATTAGATGAATAAGTAGACAAGTTTTTACAATTAAGTGCAGATGCGGTGTCATACGTTTTAAATTTTTTTAACACACCCATTCAAGTAATTAAAAAAAATTGGTATTTTTTTTCATACTTCTTGATATTTTTAATACATTCAGTGAGGAATTTAATTTAACACTTAGCTCATTAAAAAACAGATTGATTTAAGATAATAAAAAGAAAAAGAAGAATACAAAAAGACAATTATGTTTGAGTACAGTTGCGTCCAAAGGTGTAAAAACGTAAAAATCGTAATGTGCATAAAATGTGCAAAAAAAACCGTTAGGAATATTACCATAGTACCATGGGCTTTTTTGCAGGCCACGACCTCCCTGACGTCCGTCCCCGTCCCGCTTGCCGTCGACTTAATAGACACCTTGTATATTTCACAATTATGTCACTATAGGTGTAATGTTATAAAATATTCATACACTTTAGTGTTTATTGATATTTATTGTTGATATGTTTTAATTTCTGCTTTTTTAGGACCAAAAGTCAATAAATATCAAAACTCTAAAACCATGGGTCAAAATGTGCAATAAGAAGATTGTTATAGTTGTTGAAGTTTTAAATACCAATGAAGTGTAAGTACTCAATTTTCAAGTGGAGAATAATAAAATAAGAC
>NW_020653852.1:15261316-15304107 GCF_003589595.1 Hyposmocoma kahamanoa | reverse complement strand
ACACCAAAATGAACTACAATACAATATCACTAGTTGCATAAAACTTACAGGTATAATATCATACAAACTTGAAGAGAATGAACATATATTACCTATGGATAACATATACATATCAGCATTAGATACTATGGGAGAAGAATTTGATGTTTTATCTGGTATTACAAATGACAATTCACAGATTCAGAAAAAATTACTTGCTGTACTTGCTACAACAACAAAGACTGTTTTATGTATAAGACGTGTACAAGAAATTGCAGAGGGTAATGTAAGTATAATGGATGCCTTCTGTCGATTTCTGTTAATGAGAAGGATTCCAGAGACAAATAACATTGTTGTACATACCGGGTCCCCATGTCATATGTTGTATGGAGTGATGATCGTTTTACAAGCTAGTGGAGAAGGTATTATTACAGCAATGAGAGGTACAGAAACTTGGATTTGTTCTGTTCATGCCAGGTAATTCATATTTATTTGTTTTTAGTCAAATCTTATTGTGTTGCCACATGGAGGTATAGATAAATCTTGAATCTTTTATTTGTATTTGTTTATGTTGATCTTTAGTTTGTTTTACAAAGATCGAAGAAAGACAAAGAAAAATTCCTTATCTGACTGGACTCGAACCAGTGTGTTGTCTCAACGTGGTTACCGCTCTGTTTTATTTTTTATCTGAGCAACGGATCGAGCCAGCATATCTTATATCTATAATTTCTTTGAAAACTATTCCGCCAAATCATCACGATGACAAATGCGCTCCGATTGGCCAGCCCAAATTCGAAACAATTGACAGGTGTCGTCAATTCTTTCACTTCAAAACGACCAGTTTAACTTGAGTTTTGATGTAATGGACGAAAATTTAAAAATTACATATTTAATACTTAATTACCAATGAAATGTGATTCCATTTCTTTTGTAATTATGTACATGTTTTGCTGTTTTCCCCCCACCACGGAATGGAAAAGCCCCCCATTGTTAGAGATATTATGTTTATTACAATAAATACAGAATATTTTTGGGATATATGGAGACTTTCACACAGGTCAGTAAAATTGTTGGGGCTGTACTATTTCAGCTATCTAATTTGTGATTTTAGCGCAAACGAGAGTTGATATTTAGAAGTGATATAAGGCCCATTAGCCTGATGAGTTGCCAGGGATGGATGGCCCTTTCTTCGTCTCTATTTCTGATTATATACTAGATGGCGTCACTACAACCCAACATGACTGCGGCTGATCTTATGTTCTAAACTGATGTAATGTGATCACCATTAATAACAACTGAGAGCCAAGGCCATAGGATTCCTTTGGCTGTGATTGTACCTCCTCTAGCAGAGGCATATGCTTGCTCAAGAGCCAATTTCATTATGCCTACTTGATCGCAACATTGGTTTAGGAGGTGAAATGGCATGTCATCCTCTCTAATGACTATGTACTGTGTCCCGTGAAAGCCCTAGCTAACATTTGGAGACTATACCTGCTTGACACTAGAGCCTCTACAATGTTTGGGTTCTGTAGGCATTATCAAATGTTGTCTATTATATATATTTACGATGGTTGTCACTAATTACGGTTAGTGAATATAATTGAAACATATTGTTCTGTAGCACCATTCTATCGCAGTATACTTACTCATCATTATAGGCTTCTTCAATGAGATCTATTGTGTTTTATCTCCGTTTAGTTACTTTGTAACTAAAATTGTAAAAATGTTGGATTGATGAGTGTCAAATGGCTAGTGCACATTGTTTAATACGTTTACCTATAAATAACGTCACGCGTTTTATGTTGACAATTTATTTTTATTATTAAGAGTTTATACTATCTCAAATGGCTTTGGTTGATTTTGCATAACAGTGGAAGTGTTGATACAATCACTTTGGAAAAAAATATAGTGAGGATTATACACTGATTATTTATTTTATATTTATTTTGATACGGTGTGAAAACACGATTCTTAAAAATTTTCACTATAGAAAAAAACACAAACTTACCTCGAAGTGTTACAAGAAAACCGCTTTATTCAATAAGTACTTTACATAAATATCAAAGATTTTATATCAACTTAATTAAATAGAACAGGTATAATATACGATACATTTTTCAAATGGACTTAATTTCGTTTGTAAATAATAAATTCTGAAATAAAGCGTGTCCCTGCCACTCGACACAAGCAAAATGATCCATATTAGTACAAATGAAGCATAGTGGTAGTATCGGGCAAAATTAGAATTCGAACTGAGTTAATATAAACTCTTAAACATAGGCTATGGGTCTTGAAAAGCTTTATATAAATTTAAAAAAAAATTATTATTACATATTCATTATGGTTAATTGTAAATAATTTCTGAAAAGTTGTCCAATTCCATATTGTTAACTTTGTTGTATGTCTACATTTCAGGTCCCCGCCTCAAGTATTGGCCTTAATCCACTGCATCCACGACGCAATACCTCACCGCATAGTCGTAACAACCACGAACTTCCGTCTCTCTGCTCGCTCACAACTTTACTCTCATCACAATGAGGATGTCCCACGTATCACCACTCCAAATTATTTCGAATACGGAACATCAATTCTTACACAGACTACAGACATGTTAAAATACTTTGACAACTGTATGCTGAAGATGAATGAAAGTAAAAACCCTGTTGTTCAATGTAAAATTGGTAGAGAGATTGATATTTTTGTCGGAGGTATGAAGGAGTTTTTGGACTTTAGAAAAGACATACTGGACTGTGGACTGAAAGGCGTTAATTCTATAGTGGAGCTACCGGAGGGTAATGAAGTTGTAGTTGTTAATGTTGATTGATATATTTTACTTTTATTAGTATTAGTAAGTTATGAAATCAGACTTTTGATTGAAAATGAAACTATTCCTTTTTATATATAGTATTTAAATTGCGTATCAAACAACGTTTCGAGTTCTTTACAGGTCTATAACGTCTGGCACTTTATGCTAGAAGACGTCGGTTCAAATACGGCCGGATCGAAGGATTTTTTTCTGAGTGTTCGATCTTTGTATTAATAATTATAACAAACTAGTGGAGTAATTTCACATAAAATAATTGAATATCAATTCAATAAAAATTTAAATAATTAAGTCTAATTTAATTTTAATAAATTTTCAATTCGTAATAATTTTTTTATTACAAGAAACGAAAGTTTATACCGCTGCGTTGCGGTCACTTTTTTATTGGAGAATTAAGTATCTGAATTCGTCGTTGTTCAGGTATTAACTGCTAGATGGCAGCATACTGATTGAAATTTCAATGTAAAATCAAAACGTCTAACTTGCATTTTTAGATATTGAACTTGCAACTATATGCCAACAAGGTAAACTTTAAATTATATTAACAGTCTAGAACTAGTTTTTTTTTAAACTACGACCAATCATTATCAAGATTTCATAGTCTTTCAAATTATGAATATGCGAGTTTTGGTGACAACGGTTCTGATAGTAATCGAGGCTTAGGGCACTTCCATTGTTTATTCTTACGTGGTCACGACTGACTCAGATACTTAGTCATCAAACCAGTAATATGTATAGTAATATTAAACCACCATTAATGCAAACCACCCTTTTCAGAAGTATAGTTACAAAAGTTATTAATTACCTGTAAAAAGCCCATTGTTTTGTTAGAAAAAAACCGAATATATGCGATTTAGATCTGAGAAAAAATATAAGTTTTATTTCCGATGGATAGCAATCATGAAAACCTAAGAAGTCAATATCAGATTTTAAATTTTGACGAACACGATGGTCCACTGGTAGGACCTATTCATAAAATTTAGCCGTGGGGCGACGGCTTAAGAATACATTGTCGCCTCCCCATACATGCCCGTGGGGGTCGTAAGAGGCGACCGAGGGCGTCACAAGTGTCCATCTGCTTAGCATTGTGGTAGGCTCTGTGCCGACTGGATAGCGACCACAGTACACACGGCGGAAAACCCTCCACAGTGAAACGCTTTTGCGAATCGCGTTCAGGGATCAGTTGGTGTACATCCAGTGCATTTGGCCAGACCGGCAAAATGATAGTGACGGAGTGAAGATATTTGTGTTTTCCATCCGTTACTCTCATCTCTGGACTGTATTCGCACTTTCCATCAGGCGCGGTGCAGTCATTATGTCGAGTCGCAATAAAAAAAAAAAAAAAAAAAAAAAAAAAAAAAAAAATTACCTAAATTTGTTCTGGTGTGGGTTTTCTGCATAGTGCCCCAGAATCAATTCCGTTACTCTGGTATTCATACTACAGGGAA
This sequence comes from Hyposmocoma kahamanoa, assembly GCF_003589595.1. Lineage (NCBI taxonomy): Eukaryota > Metazoa > Arthropoda > Insecta > Lepidoptera > Cosmopterigidae > Hyposmocoma > Hyposmocoma kahamanoa. The sequence continues at coordinate 15,299,856 of NW_020653852.1, read as the reverse complement.
TTCCTTCCAGAATGTGAATGTCCACAAAAATAGGCTAAGTCAGAACTATCCATAACCGATGAGCATTTTGGAAGGACCTAAAGTAAATAGTATGTTAGGATTGTAAGTGCAGGTTTACAACCCTAACATACCAAGCATATTAGAGAGAGCTAGCTCTCTCTAAGGCTCAATTTATATTGCGGCGGAACGGAATGGAAGCGAATTTTTGTAACGATATTTTTCATAGCGTAATGAACTTTAAGGTCAATTGTGTAACGCACAAATTAGATACGAGACAAAAACCCCGTCACACGTCTTCCACGGAATTATCGAGCATGCTCGACAATGTTTGCGCAACCGCAAGAATTCGGCAGCTGCCATCGGTGACACGTGGCGAATTCGCAGGCACTGTGTGACCTACTAGTGTGAAATACTACAGCCTTAAGGTGCAGTCGCGAATGCTCGAGCATTCACGCGATTGCTCGAGCATTCCCGTCATGGCTCGAGCATTCCAACAACTGCGCACGCTTTCTCGCGCAGGGAAGCGACATTGATACTTCCATTCCATTCTGTTCCGCCACAATATAAATTGAGCCTAAGCGCGCCTGAGCGTTCCTTTGCAATTTAGTACTTTTGTCCTACTTTGTACCTAATCTATTATGTTAGTTGACGAGCTTAATAAAAAATTGTACTAATATGGTCGAAATAAGGTCTGTAATATTCAAAATTTGCTGTGATATTAAAGTTATATGTCCCTTTGTAAAGTAGGTTTGAACATATGAAAAAAGTAGTTAAATAATGTTATTTTAGGAGTTATTAAGGAAATAAAAGCATAAATATTGTTCCAAAAGCTTTTAATTTGTGATACAAGAATAATTCTTATAAAACCTACGTACTTTAATTATATGTTATTTATAAAATAAATATTTTAATAATTAACAAACATAATTCGTAACAAATGCCTTTGCTTAGATCTCAATATAAATAGAATTTAAATTTAAAAATTACCCGCTGAATAGAAATACGATTTAAATTTACAAATTCGTTTATAAATTCGCACATTAAATACTGGCTGCAAAGATATTCCTCGGCCATTCTCACATTCGGTGTTCTCAGCTTAATTACCGTAGCTGTTTCGGTGTCCTCGGCCTAATTACAGTAGCCATTGTTTTTTCTCGCTTAATCTACCCAATAACATTGAAATATGAACAACTATAAGCTTAACTATGAATAACATACTAATATACAAATAATAATACAGCACTGTCAGAAATAGTAGGTTTTTCTTACCAAAATGTTTGAACTTTCTAATTAACGTATCCATGGCTACGGTAATTAATAATAATAATAATAATAACGCGCTCACTCAACATATCCCCGCACAGGGAAAACCTGTGTCGCGGGTGCCATGGACACACACATAGACAAACACAAATTACACCCAAACTTACGAGAGAAATAAATGTAGGCCATACAAATATTTCTCCCGGCCCGGGAATCGAACCTATGTTGGCAGTTAGATCTAATTACCGTTTCCATAAAATATTTATTTCTTTATAACTCGAAAACTACTTTCTCTTTTCTAATGCCATTTAGACATATTCATAGTTAAGCTTAAAATTGTTCACATTTCAATGATATTGGGTACATTAAGTGAGAATAAGCAATGTGTACGGTAATTAAGCTGAGGACACCGAAATGGGTACGGTAATTAGGCTGAGAACGCCGAATGTGAGAATGGTCGTCCTATAATTGTTCATAAATAAATTATAACTATATAAACGTACAAAATTGAGCATTGCCCCATATAATTTTCTACTTAACAATCTATGCATATATGAAAGTTTTGACTTATTTATCTATATTCTTTTAATACCTAGTCTATTGAATAATATTAATTATGCATTATTCTAAATAGGCATACGACTTATATTGTAAAAATACTAAATAAATAAACTTTGCTAGTAATTTTATTACCAACATTGAACATGAACAATTGCGTTATTAAAATTGAGTTATACCCGGTTACCGTTTGTGATATATTTAGCACCATTGCAATCAGCCATTTTGACTTAAAATATTTAATACTAAGTAGCTTAAGGGTCATTTTCACATCGAGAATCTGTGTCGAATGTAACAGGAAGTTGTGGTAGTCTAATTGTTTGACCTAACACCTCTCAAGCAGAGGCCGTGGGTTCCATTCCCGGCTCGTGAGTTTTTTGGAATTTACGTGCGAAATTTAATTTGAAATTTATTATGAGCTCTTCGGTGAAGGAACAGCAAATAACCGTCGAAGAAGATTCACAACCCTTGGAACGCGTGTGAAGTTTCGACCCGCATCGGGCCAACGTAGCGGACTATAGCCTAAACCCTCGCCTGAGTAGACCCGTGCCCAGCAGCGGAACGTATAACTTGGTTGAATCATGTACAATCAAAAGCGCGTTTAGTATAACATTTCAGACTTTACACCGTACTTATCTCAAGTGGCATAGAGCTCAAATTAAATGTGAACTTTGACGTGCTATTGACTGTACGTTACGCATTATATCATAATGCGTTGTGATTTATTTGCCTCTTAACTTATGAACGGCGTTGACCACTTGGAACTGCTAATGTGCGGACCCATTTAACACAATGAAATTAACTTAATGTAAAGCTTAATTGTTATTTCGTAAAATGCTACATACTAATGATAAAATATACGAAGACTTAAAAGTAAAGAAATTTTAGCCACAACCATTAGGTATACCCTGAATGTTGGTAACAAGCAATCTTAAGTTTCACACAAACAACCAATATAGAAACGACAGGCTTACTTAGAAGTGTTACACGATTACTGTCGAGTAATTTTCCAAAAAAATTTCAAATAGTGAAAATTCTGAAAAATTGGGAAAGTATAATTCGAAGACTCATATTAACTTTAAATATTATATCTTTTAAAGTTTTATTTAGCATGAATTATAAAATAAAACTGTATATAAACGTTGCTAAATGTATTGTATAAACATTTCTAAACTCTGCTTGACTTATTGTCACAAATTCTTATAATAGAATACAGCTTAGAAATTCTAAAGAGTACAGTATCTTCAACTTTTAACATGCGTCATTGTTAAAATGTGGAAAAATATAGGGATAGGTAATATTCAAAATAATTTGATTTTTGTAAATTTTTCCATTACCCAATACTATGGACCATTAATCTCAGACCGCATTAATAAATTGTTGTTGTCAGTTATAGTCTTTGGTGAGTACTTGGCAAATAGATGCAATTCCACGAACTTTTGAGGTAGTTTTTTATAAAAAAAGTTATATTTCTGTTAGTCCTATCGACTTGTTATATTATGGAAATCCGATGATATACTGCGACCAGGACAGTCGCAGATTCCGTAGTCTGTAGAACTGGATGGCTTTGTAAAATAGCGGCCTATCTCAAATGCATCCTCATCAGGAAGATGGTTTAAAAAACCTGAGACCGTTCTGCCGCGCAAAGATGACGTATCGTAAACCATTCTAATGTTGTGATGTGATTATTCTAACCAACGAAAAGCTTAGATTCCTATGGACAGCAAAATTTATCATTTTCTGAATAAATCTCGACAATATGTAAAGGAGAATAAATTATGTATTAGGCCACGATTCTTAGGGTGTGTACAGATATGGCGAATGCGCCGCGAATGCATGCTGCATGCGTGCAATTAAATACAATGTTAATATATGTACGTAATATAATAATATAATGTATATGTATGTAATATGTACGTAATGTATGTAATATATGTGGGCACGCGAACAGCTCGCACAACGTAATGCAGCTCGCGAGTCTTTCGCAAACAAGCGTATTTGCGGCGTCAGATCTGCACCCTTAAAAAGCAGCGAACTGTTGGGCCCACTAAATTAGTCTCGACGAGTTGTTCATTACCTTATTGGTGACTTTATGGATATTTTAGGGTATCTACTACATTTAGTAGTAGTAGTGTGTTATTATTGTTAGTATTTAGATAAAATTTGTTGATATCATCTACAACACTAAATTCTCTAACTATGGAATTGATGAAATATTTACGATTGCAAGTTCCCAACATCATAAATACCAAAACCCAAACATTGCGCTCTGTACAGAGAGGCTTTATTAAAATGACAGTCTCTCTGGAGCACTTTAACACTAAGTCAGGTACTAGGAAGCTTTATATTGCTGCCTGACTCTACGAGCATTATTTACAAGTCGAATAAAATTAAACTAATTCGTTAAATAGACTTGATTTTGCTGTACTCCTCACTCTTATACGATCTTGGATTCCCCCCTTTCGCCATCACTTGGTTTCGTAAGTAACTGAACGCCATTAAGCTGCGTATCAAAATAGATGATACATTGTCAAACTAGCGCGCTTTTACAGATGGCGTTCTGCAAGGTGGTGTTCTTAGGCCCTTGCTGTTTTGGAACTATTTTCATAAATTCCATCATCGAGAATCTCTCTTATAAGTATCATCTTTATGCTGATGATCTTTAGCTATATATCCAAGAGAACGCCGAAAATATCGGTACAGCTGTAGATTTTAACAAAATTGCTACTTGGACGTTTGCTTACGACCTTTCACTTAATCCGTGCAAGTCTTAGCCTATTTTATCGGGGGATCCTGACAGCTGTCTCGCATCGACAAGAATAAATAACTCTTATCCATTTTCCTCGGCAATCAATCTAGCATTGCAATTCTGTTAAAAATTTACGAGTGATCGTAGTATATACAGTAAACTTAAAACGTTTTAAATGCTTATTTACAAATTATTTTCTAACAAATTTTATCTCTACATATCGAGTTGAAGTTAGACGACATTTAAATAGGTTTGTCGTCGTAACTCGTAACGCATCTTATCTCAAAAATGCTTCTTTCTCTACAGTACTTATCTTGGAGTAAAAAAACGTTTCTGCTTATATTTACATGTAAAAGTACTGTTATAGAATGATTAGCTATTGAAAGTAAGGGTAGTGAGTTGAACAACATTGATAATGTTTAACACTTAAAATAAGTGGGCCTATAGGCCTTAAAACGTATAAGTACAGTTGGGTTCCATTTTGAGTGGTCCATAAACAAATCCAGCAAACAAAAACGGCAAGTCTTGCTTACAATCACCATATAGAGTGAGAAATTCGTCGTTAAGAAATAATACCTGTTTAAATTTTGTATTTAAAAGAATCGACTAAAAGATGTTATTTAACGGCACTCATAACTAAGTCAAAAATCAATCTCAAGATCTGGATTTAAAAAACGTATATGAAAAATCTGTTGATACAAAACCAGCGTATGCTCTGATACCGGATGTCCCTATCTCTTGCCTTCTATCTTATTTATATTTATGTGTATTTATTTGTAGCTCTTATAAAATAATGTATGCATGTATCGCACGTGTATCGTAAATGTGTAGTGTGGCATAAAACAGAGGATACACGCAGTATGTAAGTACCATTTCCGCAAGACTCAGACGATGCTGAGGAACGGCTGAAAATCAGCGTCTGTCTCGCTCGAGATGGACATATTGATGAGTTGTATCTTTTTCTTCTTTTGCGCCACTATACGCACTTACTTGCTTAAAATCACACTGCGTAATTTACATTTGTTATTTTAGTGTTAAGTATAGATTTAAGTGTGTATAGTGACTCAATTTAACGAATAAACCTTTTTTTTTTCTTTCAAAAAAGGCATGTTTGACCATGATGGTGAACTATATCGCATTTTTAATACAATTATTACTCAAAAAGTGTATTTTCACAGAATCGATGAAAAACGAATATTCACTTCCCGTGAAAAATCATTAAAATATGTGCATAGGCTAAGGTTTATTATACATATCTAAACAATTTCGCACTTGCGCAAATCCATTTAAATATAAAAAGAAAAAATAATTTAATATTTTTGGATAAGGACTGTTTCCGCCAGTAATAGCTCACATAAATTGTGTCTCGTTTTGAGTTAAGTAGACATCTTCTTTATTTTTTACAAAATCGACGGTTTTATTGACGTACAGAGAATCAAATTTTACGTTCAGTAATGATAGAATCTTGAATTTCACATATTTTGAGTTACAACACTATTGTGATAGCAGAGCTATATGCTTAACACTTATGGAATAACAATTATAATTGTTCAAATATAGCAAATAACTTTTTAAAAAGAATAAGCCATTTATAGGTCAGAACTGCTCTAAAACTAAGCGCCTATGAGATAAATAAATTTCCCACTATATTCATGTATTTGATACACCTGAGGAACTAATTAACTTATAATATTATTAAAATTGCACATCGTCCGGCCTTTATATCTATTTTCCTATTTATTAGAGGTATATTATTGTATCGTTACATGTTTTAACTATATAGTTTTGTCATATTGTTACTTAGTTTGTAGGAATGTTGTAGATTGTAATTCTTATAATTATTGCACAGGCTATTTATTGCACATTTCTTTAAATTGCACAACCCATTCATTATTATAAATCTAATGTTATCATTTATTTAGTAGGAATTCACTATAAGCATTCTTTAGAACGTCTTTGTTTTCTACTACTGTCTCTAGCATTCTTGATTCCATTGAAACTACCTTCTAAACCACCATCTAAACCTTCCTGATTTCTAAATCGTCCAAAATACACTGAATGCGTTTCCACACTTTCAGCGCCAGATTCACTCCTAGCTTCATTTTCTGTATCGTCACTATCACTGCAACTAACAATCTTTGCGATCACAATTTTTCGTTGAGCACGTCGCGAACTTGTAGAGTCACTACTTAAATACCCTGAGTCCTCAATATTAGAGCCCTTCTTCCGTCTGAATCGTGGCTTAGAATGACCTTCAGTTTTGGAGCCCTTGACGAATGTATGCGTGTTAATTTCAGTACATGAACTTCTAGCTGAAGGTCTTCTATTAGAAGTTCTGCAATATTCACCCGATTTTCTGGACTCGTCTTGGTCTATTTCGTATTCCGAGGACTGTGATTCGACAGAAGCTCTTAACGGACCGCTGGAGGATCCATAAAACGATTCATGAGGAATTGAATTTGGGCGTTGAGGTTCAATCATTTTCTTCATAAATATCCTCGGACTGAGGCTTCTGCCACTCACGTTTTTTTGGTGATCATCGATGGGTAACCTATCACTTTCAACTCTTCGTGGAGGATACGAAGGTTGTTCGTATATTGGATTCTCACTAGTCGGCGGTAACGGCGGTAAGACATCAGGTCGAGCGAGGTTTTTGATTTGTTTTATCGTCGGTGGCGTGCATTGACGTTGTCTTTTGGAATGGCGCAGCTCCAAAGTCAATATACGCCCTTCCTCTGTAACCCAATCAGCGGGTTCTTCCCAAACTTCTTCTGAAGTATCCTCAATGCATTTTGTTCCGTTAAAAGTTGTTGGCAACAACTTAGGTCGTTCGTTTATGTTTTTCCGTTGCTCGAAGTCGTTTCTTAGGCTATTAAATTTCGCAGTGTACTCAATTTTATTGTTAGTCTTTGTAAATGTGCCGCTACTTCTTAACATTATACTTTGACTAGGTGGAGATTCTTTGTTTGTTAAATTTTTAATTAGATCTTTTCTACTAAATTGAATAGTTTCCACTGTTTCCTTATGTTTTGGATGTTTTCGGTCTAGAGTATCTGGTTCAAAGCCATCAGATTCGTGGATTTTTATGTAATTTTCTGGAGGATCTTTTACTTCTATTGTCAAGCATCCAGGCTTTTCTTCTGTAAAATTTTCTTCAGTTTTTATAGCGCAGGTTAATTTTCTGCTACCCATAGAACATTCAGATCCACTCGGTGATGTCGGCGTGCTACCAAAGTTGTAGTTGTTGTTTACATACACTTCGCTTACTAAACTGTAATCACTATTTTGATTTACTTTTTCAGTAGCTGATGTTTTCGGTGGCTCCATTTGTTTTCCAATAATTTCATAATGACTTTGGTCGATGAAAATATCTCTCTGTGGTGAAGGAGTATTACTGTTACTACTAGAATGTTTGTATACGGCATTCCTCATTGTAAGTTCTTCTTCAAGAGGTAGTGCGTTGCTCAAACTAGGACTAGCTTGTGAAGATGGAACTTCTGGATACTCTGTAGATGTAGATATTCCTTTTTTTTGAGAATTTCTTTCTAAACTGTCGGTTTCGTAATCGTTGGCTAGCGGACTTTCCGAATTATTACGTGCGAAGTTTTGGGCAACGTTGTAAATTTTTCCATGAAATCTTTCTTCATCAGAACTGCTGTGACTGTAAATTTTAGAACTGTGATCTAGAGCTACGGCTTCATTGACCATATCTGGTAGAGCATTCTTATTAGTGATGAATTTGTTTCTTCTTTGATTTGCTATTGCATTGCTTCGTAAGCTTCCTGAACGATAATCACTGAGGCCAATAGGTCTTATATCATCAGCCCTGGAAACTGTTTGACAGTATGTACTGTAACTCGTCGGTTGGTAATCTTCGTTTTCGAATTCTGGCAACGGTAAGTTGTAATTTCTTAATGGTGGTTCTGACCTTACAGACATTGTCGAAGCTCTTCTTTTAGGTACGGCTAAACCATCTGATAATTGCATTGAGTTAGTAGCTGAAAAACTATTTTGTTTCCTCAACTTACAGCGGTTCTCTTTGGAAGGCAGTGATAAGAGTGAGTTGACCAAGCCGTTGTGATGAGTATTAGATGAATATTCATTATAAAGTGGTTGACTTTTTACAGTGGGTATATTTTCTAACCATTTTCGAATACTATTTTGTTTATCTCCTCTACTGTTCATACAATTGGAACAGGCTGGAGCATCGTATTGCAGTAAGTTATGAAGGTCGCTGTTATCCGATTTGCAACCAGGGCATCCCACGCAAATTGATTTCTTTCTACTATTCTCCCTTTTGAGGCTCACCACGCTGCCACTTCTTTGACTTCCTAAACCTTGGTATAGCTCGACACTGTTCCTATTTGAAGGATAGGTTTCTTCCTCTGGTATTTGATTTAAAATTGGTTGAAAGCGTTTAGCTGCCATTTTATGTTTTGCTATCGAAATGACTTCCCGAATTTTTGTTAGAAATTCCAGTGCTGCTGGAGGAGGTTCCTGAAATTAATTGAAATCAAATTATATTCAATAGAAATACAAAGTAACATGTTAATGTTTTTTAATCAGAGAAATTAATTTTACCGCCATCAAATGAGGTTCGAAATAAGCTGGATTAAAATACAGTTTACGTCTTGTAGTTCCCACAGGTCTTGCAATCTCTCTATCGTCAGTTGTCTCTACAATAGATACGTGTTCGTCCGGCAGTCGTTCAATGCCTGATTCATCTCGATGACTGACTTCGGTGTCATTTTGGATTTTCATTTCATTGTAACGTAAGTGCACGACTGCGGAAGTTTTACTTTGGCTCTGGAATAAAATAAGTTCATTAATTCTTCTATAATTAACACTAACAAAGAGAAACCAATATATTTACTTCTGCCTTACGTTTATCAAGTTGTCCTCACTTCGTGGATTGCTATCGGCAAAGTCTTCCGAATCTGATAAATTACTGCCAGAGTCACTAGGGAAACTTTTACTATCGTGGAATTGTCGGTTCAAATTCAAAAGTGGATTTTTCTTAATTACTCCATCATCTCCCATAGCATTGGATAAATTTGGAACGCGGTCATTGCTGATTCTTATTATATCGCGTTCAGTTATAGCAGTGCCATCTTTTTTCTTCAAACCTTTTAGTCTTCTGGTACTTCCTTCGTCTGAGGCAGCTTTTTTACGTTTTCTTATGTGCAAATAAAGGAAAACCGAGGCGACGTAGATGAGACCAAGAAGGAGAGAGCTTATGCCGATTGCGACGTACTCGGTAACAGATAGACCTGATCCGTTGGATGCTTTAGAAGTGTGGGCATTTGGTGCAAATTGGACTTCAGTTACATCTGCGAAGATAATAAACATAGGAAAATAAAAGTTAAATCCAGGTCGAACACTTCTTTGGTGCAGTCGCGGTCATAAAGATATTGTGAAAGCACAGAAGGTTATTTACGACTTAAACATCAAACTTACTTGTAGTATGTCTGGGTGGTGACCCCTGCACCCTGAATGCGACACACGGCGTGAATACCCCGCGCAAGTCCAAGGGCAATGTCGGTGTGGCGGACACATCGCGGCACAAGAGACGTACCACCATGACGCGACCTGACATGCGTGCACGCACATCGTCTTCGCCGCTCCACTGGAAAACGTTAAATAATTTTATTTTATTTGCTTTGAAGAAAAGAAGGAAAATTTATTTATTTCACGACCAAAAATGACAACACAGAAGAAAAAAATAAATGTTATAAACATAATCAAAATATTGATTGATATGAGACGATAAATAATTACCAAACAAAATCGCAACGAAAACAAAAATTTTGTTAAATTAAAATGCAGGTTATTTACATAAACATAAACAGACACTATAATGATTTTTTTTAGGTTGCGGGTCGTAATGACAAACATTCACAAATGACATATTTTTAGTCGATATAACGCTCAACAGATATAATTAATTTATGGTATACAGACATTTGACATATTCTTGCATGATATAAAGGTCACTGGGTATAATAGACGATTAATATGACAACTTTTATAGTCTTTAACTGCCTCTGTGGCCGAACGGTTACCATGTCGAACTGCCACGCAGACGTCTCAGGTTCGATTCCCGGGTCGGAAGAAACATTTGTATGGCCTACATTTATTTCTCTCGTGAGTTTGGGTGTAATTTGTGGTTGTCTATGTGTGTATCCATTGCACCCGCCACACAGGGTTTCCCTAGTGCGGGGCAATGTTGAGTGTGTGCGTTATAATTAAAAAAAATACCGATGGCATAATGCTCATTTTACATAAACATTTCGGATATAACATACACTCAGTATAATGCATTTAAAATTATTAGTATAATTCCAGTGGAGTTTAGTGTTTAGTTGCATGTACAATGGTGAATTTGTTTGCATTTGCTAGTTGGTTCGACCTCCTCCTGTGGCTATAGGTTAGGTTAGTTATAGGTAAGTTTTAATAAATATATTTTATAACATAAAAAGCACTTAAAGCTATACAAAAACCATTATATTTTGCGATTGTACATATAATGAAATAAAAAAAATCCTATCAACATATTTTAGGGCGCTTCAACTATTCGTAAAACGAAATTTAGTGTTATATATACAGTAGGTACTTATATGTTATATATACCTATATATATACAGTACTACCAGTACATATAGTACTAGCATGTAATCACTGGTAGTACTTATACCATTTGTTCAGTATGTCACCTAATAATTATATAGATATATTAGAACATTAGAATGTGTGTTATACTGAAGGTTCATTATACATATTGAAATTATGCCTTTTGTTGTTATACCTTTTCTTGATAATATAGGTACAGTGAGTGATTATATCCATATAATTTATATAAAAAATGTTGTTATACAAAGTAAAAATAGATTATTTGTCGTTATATCTTTCATTACACTCCCTATTTTAAACCTTTTTTAAATTAATTATGTACTTTTTTTAAATAATAGGTACATGATTTTTGTAACAGTTATATACTGGCACTAAATACTTAGACATCTCATTGAAAACAAACCATTATAATATCTTTTACTCACCTGTAGAAATGTTCTGCCTTCATCACGAAATAGACTGAATGGCACATCTGCATCAAGAGTATTTCGAAGATCCGAAAAGCCTTTGCGCGTTAAGAACTGTGCCCCTGATACTGCACAAATCGGAGTCTTGACGTCTGTACAAAACGTTAAGATCATCTTTCTTTATGAATATCGATAATCATTAAGTAAAAGCTTGCGAAAAGAAAGTAGGTAACAAACAACTTACTTTGGAACGTAATCTCTCTTGATGGATGAATTATTTGACCTTTTAGTGGCAAATACACGAACGGGATGCGTTGCATGTTGACACCCGTGCCAAAAGTCGCTAAAGAACATTCTGGAAAGTAAAATATAACAAATGAGACAAAGTACAGTATAAACAAGGATTTCAACGCTGTCACAAATATCAACGGAGAATTATTCGTTAAATTTGGACGATAATCTTACACTCTTTTTCAATTCACAATTTGTTACGTCTTTACGTCACATTTGTAAAGGAATTGAGACTAAGACTTCTTTGGTTTTATTGTTAAAATTTTAAATACTTTTTTACATTTTGAACGGTATTAAAAATTTTAAAGCGGTAAGCTGCTGTATTACGCTTATTATGAACTAAAGCTGAGCGTCGATCGAAAGCCTACGTTTCAGTAATCAACAGTAATAATAATAACAATAACGCACACACTTATAGCCCCACACTAGGAAAACTCTGTATCTCGGGTGCCATGGACACACACATAGACAACCACATATTACATCCAAACTCACGAGAGAAATAAATGTAGGCCATACAAATATTTCTCCCGGCCCGGGACTCGAACCCAAGACCTCTGCGTGGCAGTCCAGGATGGTAACCGTTCGGCCACTGAGGCGTTAATAGTATTAGCATACATATATTTATCGTACAACTTAATTTATATCATTGTCACATAAAAGGAATTCATCTTTATAATAAAATTGATCCTTTTGATCAGCATTATAAAAATACACGGTGTTTTTTTGTACTTGAAGCAAATTATACTATCTGCAATATTTAGAGTACTTTCGTTCCGTGGGACATCTGTATAGGATATTGTGTTTATGTATGTATTTACATTTAAGTTTATGAGGATATATAAATCATTCATATTTACATTATATTTACATTTAAAATTAAAAAACAAATACAATAAACTATAACTATATATATAAAATTATACATAGGAATAGTAACTATTTTCCGGATTTAAAAAGCGTAAATTGAAACGTTCTTTGTAAAATTAAAAATAAGGTATTTAATGGACGTAGTTAAACAAAAAGGTCCAATGCACATCCAGTCACTTTCGAGATATGGCAGTTTGAAGTTTAAAAATGTTTCTCACTCATTGACTTACAAATAAATGGACGACGGGTCTAATACAAAAATCACGAAAAAAATGTCCCAAGTCAACCTATTCGAAATTTAAATTGTAATGTCATCGCAGTATCGCGCTGTCAGTCGAACAAATGAAGACTAAAGCGGAGTTTGGCGCTCTGTATACGATTTTAGCGCCTTACAAGTGCGGACACCTTTTAGCGCGGACCCGACGTCCATATAATTGTAAGTCAATGTTCTCACTCTTGTTTTATTTTCAAAACTTATAAATGTCATGTAACTCTAGAGATATTTGTTTATGTTTATATGTTGGATTATTTTGCTGATCTAAGAGGCTAGACTTTAGGAACCGTTTGGTTCATGTAGCTCATTTTTTAATCATTTTATGGATTGGATCCTTTTTGCTTAACTAGTCCAATTAATAACTTTTGTAACTATAGTGAAAAAATAGGGTGGTTTGGATATTAGACATAACTGGTCGATGACTTTACCAACTCAGTCAACCATGACCTGTAATGGGCCCGAAACGTTGGTTTGTTGGAAAAAACAAATATACGCGATTTACCTAAATCCGGAAAAATAGTTTAATTTCCTAAGTACCACAGACTTTATTATTTTGGCTGGACGAAATCTTTTCCAGAGAGCACATCTTTGTATTCGTCTTTTGTGACATGTATATTTAACGTCTTTTCTCTGTGCAATAAACAATTTTAGTACCTATCTATTTAATTACTTTGACAAAGCGGTTTAGAAGTGTTCAGCTTTTCTTGTGACACGGATCTAGAAATTTCAATTTCTGTTTTGTCAGGAATGAAACTATTTTTTCGAATCTATTGTTTTAAAAATATATAAAATGCGAAAGGTTATAAAATGCGAATAAATCTCTAAATCTATAATATTTGCGTGACCATTGAATCTGCAAAAGTCCCGAAATGTTGGTTTGTTCTAAAAAATAAACAGACACGATCGAAAAAAAAATTGCATTTCCAATGTGAACAATCGCGAAAACTTTAGAACTCATTATTTATCTTGTTTTAATTTTTTTGGACTAACTGAATATATCGAAGTATAATTGAATAGGTAGGTACAGTTTTACCAACATTATAACGTTAATTACCGTTGACGGTTTTGACGTGCAAGTGTGAGATCACATTTGCGAAATTATACTAAATATTAGAACAAATTATAACGTTTTGTAGAGAAATAACATAACGATATTTCTAACTGCCTGCGCAAAGGGTGCTTGAATCGCACTTAACTCCTACATTACATGTTTAGTGGCTTTTACTTATCTATATTATATAAATTGTTGCTCTGTTACCAATTTTTTTTATTACGATTTTAAAATGAATTTAGATTGAGAACTGTTGGCTGTTTAAATATAATTTCAGATTTTTTTTTTAATAATACCAAGTGATGAGATGAACTAGTAGTGTGCCTGATGGTAAGCGATACGCCTAGAGCCTTAAAACGCAAAGATCTTAGGGGCACTGGTACTGCACCCGTCACCCTGAGACAAGTTGACCAGTTCCATGTACCTGTAATTTCAGTAGCACCCTTACCCTTCAAAACCGAAACACAGTAATGCTCACATTACTGCTTGGCGGCAGAAATAGGTGAGATGGCAATACTACCCTGGACGAACTCTTTCACATGGAGCTCTACTGCTACTAAAGATTACTTAAGATGTAAGCACGGTGATGCCGTAACTGTTTGATAATCAACTTGTATGTATTTTTTAAAGTTGTTACAGGATAACAATCGCAAATTGGTTTAATTTTTTAACTTTACCCCATATAAATGAAATTTTTTCAGGAAAGAGGTTTAAAGATTTTGCGAATATGATTAGTCGATAACTTTAATATGCTTAATTGGAAGAGTTGTAACCTTTTAGATTATACAAAATCTGTTTAGTATCCTTTTTATGTCTTTCATGTGATAAAAGCACTTTTGACGATCACATGTGGCTTTATTTTATCAAAGTTAAATTAAATCAAAGTCAAATAATAATTTATTCCATAGGTAACATTTTTACACTTGAAAACGTAATATTTTAAGCTGCAGCTCGTTCACTTCGCTGACCTCCCCGGGAAGAACGAGCAAGAAACTCTAGGGATTGCTCGTTTCAAATAAACTTAAATGCTATGGAATACACTTTGAATTGCAATTGTGTGGAATGTAGACTCATGTTGTCTTTCCATACATCTTTATCTAACACATATTCTTCAATTTTGTATTATGATTTGTCAATTAAAATACTTTTCAAAGTTTAAATTTACGAACTGATAATCTTAATATATGCTCCGGTAAAAACGTATACAATCTTATTGTAAAAAGGATACGATATAATGAAGTGCTATACATAAAAGCATAATTTTTTTTTGACATCGAATTAACTTTCAATTCCGAGAAGAATCCCTATTAAATATTAATAAAGTTCGAGACAACATCAATTACCTGGTCTCAAATTAGGGATTCTCTTATGAGTACCAGAGCGACCGAATTCACTACCCATAACACCCAAACCTGAAGCAATTTACGAAAGTTCACTTTCCAAATTTCATATTCGTCCTGTGCCCACATTGCACTACTCAGGTCGTCAATAACATTGCATTTTAATTATAAATAATAGAGTTTTTAGACCATAGGTTCCCAAACTCTTTGGCTTACCGCCCACTAGGCAAGATAAAAAAATTTCGACACCCACCACAACAAAAATAAATGAAAACACGTATTTTTATATTAATTCAACACAAAAAATCGTAAAGTAGTTTATATAGATAATTCAGGTTTTTTTTTTCAAACGACCCCCAATTTCTTCCGAGGACTCTTCAGCGCCAACTGGGGACCTCTCTGGGAAACTACGTTTTAGACTCACAATTTTGTGTGCATTATAATATGTAGGTAAGTAGTATGACAGGAAGCCAGTGGATGATATGTGAAAAATTAACTGCCTCTGTGGCCGAACGGTTACCATGGCGGACTGCCACGCAGAGGTCCCAGGTTCGATTCCCGGGCCGGGAGAAATATTTGTATGGCCTACATTTATTTCTCTCGTGAGTTTGGGTGTAATTTGTGGTTGTCTATGTGTGTGTCCATGGCACCCGCGACATAAGGTTTCCCTAGTGCGGGGCTATGTTGAGTGTGAACATTATAAATAAAAAAAATTAAAATAAAAAAATTCCTAAAGACATACAGTATTTTAGACACCGGTTGAATACATCCATCGCTGTCACACATTCATGGCATATGGCACACGGGGTGTCGGTAAACGAAACGCAGCGGGAGCTAGCGGATCTCATCTATGCCGTGACACCAATTTATCTTTGCAGATGAAGATTTTGACGCCACTTATACCGCTACTTTTTCGATAATAGAGGCCCAAACCGGAATAGTTTTTATTTCACTGATTACTACAGCAGTGTTCAGAATATCCTAAATTTTATTACGACTGCATTCCATTTTGACTAAACCTTCTTCCTGATGAATTTAATGTTATTGAGGTAGGCCGATCTCTAGATCTATGATAAATTTAACTGTTATATGGGTGGAAGTCCAAGGTCTAGAAGTCAGATGTAATATGGCTTAATAAAAACTGGTGTTTCATTATGTCTTTGATAATTGACTTAATTAATTACCTGAAGTATCAGTAATTAATGATTGAATATCATGTTTTTACAACCATGACATTCATTTATTTTTTGTGAAAATACTCCACTAGTTTGTTATTAATGTGTTCGAAGAAACACAAAGAAAAATCTTTAGATCCGACTGGATACGAACCAGCGTCTGTCGCCTCAACGTGGCTACATTATATTGTCAGATTATTTATTAACAGGAATGTTAGTCGCAATTATTCTTGTTTTCTATGAGAAGGCAGCACCGTTGTAATAATTTTAAGGGAACAAAAACAGCCGAAGAAAAGGATTGCGAGAAAGATAAATAAATAAACATTAGACAATATCACATACGCCGCTCTGATTTCAAAGTAAGTAGCTAAAGCACTTGTGTTATGGAAATCGGAAACAACGACGTTACCACAGACACCCAGACACGTGACAATATAGAAAAAATAATTTCTACATTGACCCCGCCGGGGATCGAACCCGGGACCTCAAAGATGGCGACACCATGAAAACCGGTGTGCAAGCCACTCGGCCACGGAGGCCGTCTATCTAAGTCTACTAAGACGATTTTGTACATGAGAAGATTGTAAAACGAGGTGATGTTGATAGAGACTGATCGATAAAGAAAACATATTGGTCCGATGCCAAATGAAAGCCCAAGAGTAGAAAGGTAATAATGAATGCGACAATAACTATCATCTCATAAGGGAGTCACCAAAGTTAGTGCACGCGGATTCGTCTTGATGCGATCGTGTTATTCATGTTTAATCGTAGATACTTGTCGCATTAAGCCGATTAGATGTTAACGTGGCCGATCGCGCGCTGTCGGGCTATTTGTTTCTAAACACCGCCCTATACTTTCGTTCTTTACTTATATCAGAGTGTTACTTATTTGACAGTAATTGTATCAAACGGACGTCGGACGGAGAACGACGGTAAACCCCCGGGATCAGTCGTCACCAGCATGCGTACGCACGCAATTGGAAATTTGCAGGCAGTTGCCGATTCGTTGCCGACCTGTAGCGAGGCGCGTTCGTACGAACCGATGCAAAAAACACAATGTCTTTTTCGCTCTTATGCTCATGGACATAAAGCTCTTTCTGACCGGCTCGATGCGATTCTGCGTTAATAAGTGTGGTGGCCTCCTTAAAAATGCATAAATGAAATACATCATTACCCTCTGAATTGAAATTCAACCTTCAAGTCGTTCTCAACTGTAAATGGTAACTTAGCAACACTGCACGGTGAGTACCATACGAAATACTAGGGAAATGACGTTCATATCAAACATGACTGTAACATTGTCCACTGTTTTACTGCTTGTCGTTTTCAAATTAAATTGTAGTGTTAAAGATTCACTTAAATCACACACTGATATTAATTCTATACCAATGCATGAATACAAAAAAGCTTACACTATTCGAAAACCTTTGAAAATTTTCTTTCTAATATCAATCTTGAGATTGGAAATGCATAGAGATCGTCAGATTTATATTATAAAATTTTATATTTTTTAATATATTCTCAGACATATTTTTCCTGCACGAATGCACTTTTTGTAATATATGAGCATTTATAAATGCAAAATAATAAATTCAAAATCTCACATGATATTCCCGGATATTCCCATAAGAAGTAAAATATTCCCAAATAGAATATTTATCTACTTTAATTAAACGTTTGCACGTCGGTAATGACTTTTCGATAGATTATGATACAACACTAAAGAAATCCGCCATTTGTTCATTTAAATTTTTGTTTAGCATGTAAAAGAACCTATGTCACCATTTACATTTTCCATTCACGTTATCAGTCCGTTATTGTCTATAGGTTCCGAAGCCCGAAACGAAAACGTTGGTGGGTAAAGAAGTGCGGACGGCTCACGGAACGTTTTGATTTCGTACGCAACTGCGGTTGTATATTTTGAGAGTTCTGTTACGGCAGGGGTTCTCAAACTATACGTACCCGTATCAAATTTCTTAGACGACCGCGAACATCTTTAAAAAAACAGCCATTGTAGAGAATAAGGTATTTATATTGCATTAAATAAAATTTAGTTTTAATAAATATAATGTCAATTTGTGTATAAACCGTGACGCTGCCGCAAGCGAGCGGGCAGCGAGCTTAGATGCGCGCGTGCGAGCTTGCCAGTTAGCCGACATGACATAAATCTTGTCTGAACTCCCTAAGATAGAATTGAAGAGGATTTTGAAGGATAAGCACCCTTACCTTTCGAAACGGGAACGCAGGTGACAATGCCCTCATTACTACTTAGCGGCAGAAATAGGTAAACCTATTCCCTAGACGAACTCTTTTACATGGAGCTCTATTGTTACTAGCTACTTGACCGTCGGCGCGCGTGACATTTGATACCATGGCGCTTTATTGCTACTTGATCGTCGGCGCGCGTGACATTTGATACCTGTCACTTTTCTAATCAGTTGGTACCTTTTTTTAATGTTTACATTACGGGCGGCGATAAGACACGTATAATATAAACACTTGAAACTCAAGAACCTATTAAACTACCGTAAAAAGAATAGCATGGGCGATAAGAGCACTTAAGTAGCTTTTGTTTAGACTACAGTTATGATTGTAATACGACAACTTTATTTGTCAATTTCTGAAATTTTCATAGTATTTTACGCTTTAATTTTGTATATTCACTTCACTTTGTATATCCACTTTGTATATTCACTTTATTAAGAAACAAAACATATATAACGTTGACAAGCATTTAAATACCAAATACCTATTGATTAACAGTAGATCATATGAAAATAAGGAATGTGTAACTATTTTTAAAATAAATTAATGACAGTCGCGGGTAGCGATGAAAATCGCGAAAATTTTATTTTTAAAATAAATTAATGACAGTCGCGGGTAGCGATGAAAATCGCGAAAATTTGCGAAAATGGCGTAAAAAAACTATAAGTCGCGAGGAAGAAAATTGACGAATCCTATCACAACTCACAATGTAACGACCTAAAAAAAGGTTTTAATACAACCTATATTGAATAAAGTTATGTGTTTATATTTTACTCCAAAAAGTATTTTTATCTTTAATAGGTTTTTTTCCAAAAAAACTATCACTAGGTCCAATGACCTCCACTTTGAATACCTTTTTTTCCAATAAGATTGTGATTCCAATAAGATATCAAAAGTTAAAGTGTCAACACCATCTGCAAAAGCATATCCTAACGATCATTTTGATAGGTAATAATTACAGAAATTAATTAATAATGTCATCTATCACAATTAAAGTCTTCATCAAACACTAAACGTCAACAATCTCGCCAAAGTTTTTTTTTTTCACATTTTTTTCTGTTATAGGGACGCATCATGAATATTTGTTTCTTTATACTAGGATATCGAGTATTTAACAGTGAAATGCTAGTAAAAATTTGGTGTTAATACATGTGGTAACAAAAAAGTTATTTGTAAAACAGTTCACAGTTCAGTTGACAGTTATAGCTATAGTATAGTAGCTATAGCTACCAGTAATAACAATATATAACATAACTAGAATATATCGACCGACTGACGCACATAAGTCAAATTCGTTTGTTTCAACATTTATAATTCAAGTGGCATCTATTTACCCATGCGCTCCAATCTGCCGACCCTAGATATATGTATAGACGACCGTTAAGACATTAATTACAGTTCATTTCTGGACATGAAGAGTCTTAAATCTTTAAATCTTGGTGTTCTAACTTTATTTTAGTTTCACCCTTTCGCAGATTTTCAGGCTCCAGTTGAAAACCAGCGCTCAGGCTCTGCATAGCATAAAACCGAGCTGGCTTGCATTTTCGGTTATTATTGACTATTTTAGTTTCTTTAATTGTATTTTTTCTTTTGATTTTAACTGATTACTAAATATGTTTGTAATGTTGTTGTGAATAGCCGAGTAAATCTTTCTTTCTTATTAAAATCGCTTAATTCGCGCCATTTAGGTAATCGAGTTAGATGTTACAAATGTTTAGTGGATTTAATATCTAATAGAGTGCTTGTATATTTCTAACAATATTTGGAATCTATGGCATCATCGATACGGTAAGGAGAACTAGAAATAATCTCTTTAGAGTGTGGTGGCAATACCGACATAAAGAAAGTTTTTTTTTAAAGTTACGCAAAATAAAATCTCGTAATAGTATATGTAACCAAAAAAAGAAGATGCTAAAGCACCGACAACGTTAATTAAACGAGATATGATACCATAAATAATAATTATTAATGTGAATGTCCGTGCGTGTTAAAATATTCCTGTAATTTAAAAGAGAGATACGGTTCTTTTCAGCCACTCTATATGTTTGTAACTTTCACTTCAATTTCAATTAAATATGTTATATTTGACGTCATCCATGTTTAATTATTGTCTCTGGTCCGCTAAACGCCTAAAGCTAAAGAGCGAGATAAAGTTACACATTAATCATAGTGTAAAAAAAATAGCTCTACTACCCTGAGTGCGTTCAAGAAGTGTAAACCGATTGACTGTGTTCGGAAAGGGAAAGTATACGTTTTCTAAAATAATTTTGTTATTTATTGTACAAAATACGTTATTGTACAATATCGGCAACTTTTCAATCACATTTTACAATCCAAAGACAAAATTTGATGACATGTCTTGTCATTATCTTTGATATAATTGTGGTGAGTTGGCAATTTCTGGTTTCAGTTTAATAATGACTATATTTCAAAATGACCTGATCAGTATACGAACTAGATCACAAAATGACCACCTGTGCAGAAAGATTTATAACTTATAATGACTTGGCAGCAAAACAACCAGTAATAAAAATAATCATATCGTTAAATGGACCACATGTAAAAACGACTTCAAAATGATCAGCATAAGGACTAGATGACAAAACGACCACTTTACAAAAAGACTATACCTTACAATTACTTGGTGGCAAGATAAAAATAAAATAAAATCGGATTTATTTGACATGCAAAATATGTGAATTACAAACATAAACAAACGAAATAAAAAGAATTCAAATCACAATAAAAAAGCATGTTAAAAGGGTCCACGCCCAAAACAACTAGTTATCGAAATGGCCATATATTTAAATGCACCACATATTAAAACGACTAGGTACAGTTTAGTTAAAAATTAGTTGTTTAAAAAATATTAATAATGAAAAAGTTAAAAGTGGAACCTTGAGTTTATAATCGGAGCTTCTTCCTGTGAGCCTTTTCTAAGCAAGTTTTGAAGATATAATGTAGAAAATGCATCTCATGTTCTTACATTTCTATCATTGTTGTTGCAAACTCAAATTTGACGCTATTTAAAAGTTTACGATCTACATCAAGCTAACAATATCTGAAAAGGTAACAAAGAAATAAGTCACTGAAAATATAATGAAACTTAAAGTTAAAACGAACTATTGTAAAAGTTGTGGCGCCTTGAAATTAGACGCTTATCTTATGCCACTGTCGTGACACACGCGCTCCACTGTTGTATGTATTTATATGGACGACAACATGCCACACGCGGGCGCGTGCACCCGTCTCGCACCCGCACTCGGTGTGTTGACGTTCATATAAGTGTGGGATTGAGATCTGAACGCATGTATTAATATGATTTGGGCGATGGGTGAACGTATATTGACGCGGGAGTGAGAGGGAAGGAGCGTGCAAGAGAGAGGGATTCGAAATTATAGAATAGAAGACGAGCGCGACTGGTTTTGTTTTATATTTTGTTTTGAGGTGGATGACTCACGACAGACGAGCAAGATTAAACTATTCAGCCCCTTTTTGTCCCTTTCCTTTGACTATCCCACATAAATACACAGAATTAGACCCGCTGCGCTCCCGACCCGACAAGCGCCCGACCCGCACCCGCTCTCTGTGTGTTTGACGCTTTAGTGAAGAAGTAAGATGTGACGCGCGGCCGCCACGCCATAGTTGCGCTACGGCAACGTTTCTATAAGCGTCTAATTTGAAGGCTCTCTTAGGGTCGTATTCCAGAACTCTACTCAATACTCAAGTCAGGACTTGAGTAGTGCAGTGAGCACTGAAAATCATACTCAAGTCCTTGCCATTAGGGTCGTATTTCCAGTGCTTGAAATCATACTCAAGTCTGCTCAAGTACCGATTTGAGCATTGAGTAGAGTTCTGGATACGACCCTTAGTCACTGAGTTTTTTTTAATTGCTTATTTTGTCAGTTGAGACATTCAGTTGTCGTTACGGCAAATGGCACGCCATGATACGATTTTACTAAGCGAAAAAGGTGAACGGCTTTTGAATGGTTAACGTAAACTGCATGAACTTGCATTATTTTTGTGAGGTCGTAGTACCTAAGCATTTGACAGGCAATTCAACTTAAAATTATTCAAGATCACTATAAGGGGTTACGGTAGGTCCACTTATAGGATATACGTCTTTTAGGAAAAGTCATAAAAGTCTACGATATCTATGTACTAGTCGGAGAAACTTTAATATCATGGATAGAGTTAACCTATGACATATAAAACCAGCTTTTTTAACAGCATGTAGCCAGTATGTTAACTCAGTTTTCTCATTCTTGACTTGTCTGAGAGCCTTGATGATGTCGTCGTTTAAAATTTCTTGACGCATTGATGCATGACGCAAAATTTCTGAACTTTTCAGCAAAAATGCATGTGCACAAACAATTTTCCCTACATTTTTGTGTTTGTCCGTTATAAAAGGCACGTTAGAAAGAATTGGCACATCCCCTCGCGTCAGGAATTTTGATCAGAGTGCCGACGAACAGAAGCAACGTAAGAATAGTAAGGGAAAAGGAATTCGAGAATTATTCAAAATTTTAAAAGTAAGTGGCCAGGAACCTAAAGATGGCGATAAAAAGGCGGGACGACAATGAAAGGGATCAGCATCGTCACGAACATGTATTTTTTTTTTGTTACATAAATTTATGACTTGCTACCACCAGGTACACTACCATAAATTCCAACAAACAAATCACTTCACAAAAGTCAAATCCAATTCCGCATAGAGCTCTCAAAAACTCACGTAACGGAAACGTGTTAAAACTAGCGAATACTTGATTTGGTGTGTTCGCATGCTGATAGCGATCTTGATCGATGATGTTGCAAAAATAGAGTCTAATATTGGTTGGCAATAATCTTATTATTTCACGGATACGGTACTTTTGAAAGTAGCTATTTGTTTTGCTTTTGCTGTATTCAAAAAATTTAAATTAAGTTGTTAAATTATCCGAATGCGACGAAACCATAACGGAGAATGTATTTAAGAACTTATTTTGTTACTTAACACCTGCCTCAGCAGTTTTACTTGTAAAAATATCTCGAATACCACACGATACAACACAAATATTTTACTATATACGTAATTTAACGCCCTTTTCTCATCGAGGTAGGCAAAGACCTTAGCCTTCTACTTCTATGATCCTGACATTAATCTTTTGCCTCATCAACACATCATTTTAATTATCGTTGAACAACTGTCGTGTCTAGCTGTTCCCACTAGATCGTGACGACAATTTATCGGTTCACGGCAGCTGCCTTGTCGTTTGCACGACAGGATCGTTTGAAGCTATGATTATCGGTCGCCCTATTTTTATCGTGACGCTTTATTTATCGTCTGACGACAGTCGTTCTAGTTCTTCCCATAATCACGACAGTCTTCGACGTAACGTCAAAAAGGTCGTCAACGACAGTCAATCGCATTTTACTGTATGTGAACACCTTTATTTAAATCTACAAGCCACGACACTTTAAATTGCAGGAATAGTCGTGCAATTTAAAGTGTCGTGACGACAGATAGCTATCGTCACGACAAAATGGGAGCGCGCCCAGAGGGCACTCTTCACCTGGCCTTTCTTTCCTATATACGTACTATAGGATAATCATAAAAAACAATACTGCTTGCCTCTAGTCATCATATTATGACGAAATATTCGCGCGAGCTACGTACTATGCCACCCTAAGCAATTGTAATTTAGAACAAAGTATTATTACGTCGATTAATTTCTTTTATTTTGTTGAAGAAAGTGAGACTGGCCATACAAAATGTTAATAGTGACGTCATTGTTCTACATCATATCAAAATATTGAATTTCTGGCGATACGCAGCATCGCAATTTCACAGGATAAGTAAGCACTACTCACCCGTACCAATGATCGCTGGCATTCAGTAGCAGGTAGAGCTCCTTGTGAAAATTTCGTTCAGGGGTTCTGCCGTCAAGCAGTAACGTAAGCATTACTGCATTCCGGTTTTGCAGGGTAAAGGTGCTGGTAAATTATAGCCATCTGAGACTTAGGCAGTGCCCCTCAGATCTTTTGTGTTTACTCACGTACCATCAGGCGCACAACTTGTTCGTCCCGTCTTTTGGTACGTGACGCACGGTCGTCGGCAGCATCATGATTTATTACAGTCATTTAATTGTCTGTAGAAGAAACATTTATAAACATTTAATAATAATAATAACGCGCACACACTCATAGTCCAGCACTAGGGAAATCCTGTATCGCAGGTGCCATGGACACACATATAGACAACCAGAAATTAGACCCAAACTCACGAGAGAAATAAATATAAGCCATACAAATATTTCTCCTGGCACGAGAATCGAACCTGGGACCTCTTGCTTGGCCATCCAGAAGTTAGAAGTTTGAGTTAATGTATGAGAAAAGTATCTGTCACAGCGCATCAATCGGCAAAATCGGTCATTGTCAATGAGATTTACTCATTTCATCCTGCTTTATTTAGGAATTGCGCAAGATTTGGATCTGTCGTGTGCTTTAATTAAGAATTAATGGATTGAATTATTTGCACCGTAGACGGCTTGAATATACATTAAGAAAAGTCGTACGTATAGTAATCGGGAACACGTAGTGTTTGCATAGTATATGTTGGACGATTCTAATGATCGGATGACTTAGCAAACAAAGGCATGACTGATGAATAATTTAAATATAGTTCGCTAGAGAACGAAGATGGTGGTATAACATCGCCTTATGATGATACTGACCTCCTTTACTGACATTCTAATTTTTTATCATCCGGTTCCTCTTTTCCGATACCTGGCTACTTATTTTTAAAATTTTTAATAGTTCTCAACTTCCTTTTTCTTTCACTATGTTTACTTTTTTTGATCCGTCGTTACTCCCACAAATTGGAAAGACATGTTACTGCTATAAAAAATCTTGAAACGAGACGACATGCTGATACATCACAAATCACCTTCATTTTCTTATTGTTAAACTTCAAGTCGGTTTACTATTAAAACTGTATGGTATTGTGTATTATGTTATTTAGTTTTACAGGGTTTTATAATAATTATACTTCTTTTTATAATATCAAGTGAAGGAATGAACAAGTCGTGCACCTGGTAGTAAGCCACATGCCTGCCCATAACAGTTGCAGTGTAACTCAGGGCTTTAAATCATAAAGATCTTGGGGCACCGCCACTGCGCTCGTCACCCTGAGACATAAGTTGACAAGTCACATGTGCCTGTAATTTCACCAGCACCCTTACCCTTCACAACCGAAACACAGTAATGTGATCATTACTGCTTGGCGGTAGAAATAGGTAACGCGGCAGTACTTCCCTGGATGAGCTCTTTCACAAGGAGCTCTACTGTTACTAAATTATTTGTTACAGCCTTCCTTTTCCTCTTTAATTATCTCTTACAATAAATCTTGTGGACCGAGCCTTCTGCATTCTCATTTCTCTAAGGCTGGGCTACAGCCTTAACCTCAATTAGGTACGCATATTTACTTACTTGTTTTTTATTTTTGTTGAAGCAAAACTTTTAAAGCTCTAGGTAGAGTATTAAAGTAATATAAATAAACGAAAGTGGTATAAATTAACAAATATGAAATGCTAACTACAAAATTATTACTTCAAAATCATATACAAGCTTTATGGCACAAATATTTGTTTAAAAGACAAAACTATAATACATTATGTAGAGAAAGTGCAACAAAAATCTTTAAACTGGTGATAACTTTAAATGTGTGGTATTTATAATTAACGATGGGGAATTTGCCCTAAGACCCAGTAGGCCCGGGCCTAGGGCGGCCAGATTTTAGGGGCGAACAACTGTGTCAAAAAATTCACTGATGATGACAAGAAATAACTCAAAGTACCTACATATTCTAAAGGCTCACGCACATTATGACGAGTCGCACTGCACCGCATCATATAACTTATTTAGGTCTTATGTAAGTTGACTGAAATATGATGATAAATGTTGAAGATGTCGGAAAAAATCATGCTGGCTGGGCGCTTTACTGGCGTGCACCACGTGACCTAACAGAGATATATCAAATCAATGTTCTAGAAAAATATTAAATAGTAAATTTCTGAATGGATTGCGATAAAAGTTGGCAATAAAGTAAATTCATTATGTAGTCTACCAGTATATGATGAGTGCTGAGAAAGGGGCGACTGATACTGGTCAGTAGGCCTGGCCAGACATGGCCTGGGGCCTAAGGCCTAGGGCAGCTAAGACTGCAAATCCGCCACTGGATACAAAGATCAAATAAACACAAAAAAAATTCATTGATCCGGTTGAAGTCGGAACAGCAACCTTGCCTTACCGGGGATATCGTTTACACAACTGATCTACGAAACCAGCGTATCTGTAACAAGCATATAGAGAAGTTCGTGAAGTCTGCTGAAAACTTCACGAACTTCTCTATATGCTTGTTACAGATCTTTATATTTAATTTAACGGCTTTTCTGTCGTTTTGTGGTGTTTGTTTTTTACCAATTCTAATAAAATAAATTCGTAATAAAACTTACATTCGACCGCTATAAACACCAACAAATCTATCCTAGAGCTATTTAGAGTAAAAACATTGCCTTTCAAGGTACATGTGATTGATAGTATATGAACATATTTATAAGTATATTTTTATTATATATAAAATAAGTGCGCATTTGGCCTCCATCTCACTTCATGGAAAGTGACGACGAGGTCGACGATGGAGCATATCTAAATAATATTCACTCTCGCGTTAAAAAGGTCTAAGTCATAGCATTTGAGGAACAAGTCCACAGGCAGGGAATTCCAATCCCTAGCCGCTTGCCATATAAATGTGGAAGCAAAACGTTTCGTGTGAATCCAGGGAATATTCACATTAAACAACATCATCACAAATCTTTTAAATAAGAGTAAGCTCTCAACAATGTAGTACCAAAAGAATTTCGGTTGCTGAGCTCAGAACATCTTTTTCTTGGTGAACTGTTCTCTCTGGTCTTCCTTTTGTAATGAAGTAGAAAACCGAATAAAGTGGAAACAGATTCTAAATATTACCACAAAAAACTTTCCGAGACACGACCAACATGATAAACACGAACGAGAAGAGAAAATTTACATTAAGTTAAGATTGTGTTTTAAATGTTAAATTATATAGTCTTAGTTATACTTTATCAAACTCACGACAAACGAACGATTATTGAATGAAAATATTATTAGTGTAGACACTTGTTATTAGTACACGAGAACGTGTGTATGTCCTGTTTTAAGGCAGATATTTATGTACCTACTAATATTGAGTAAAGTAATAATCATTAGAACAAACTAATAAACAATTTACTCCATCAACGTAACTGTGCAAGAACAAGAACATTAACAGTGTGGCAGGCGGCCGTAGGGATATATATCACTTGGCTTGCAAATTGCGCTATGTCGAGAACAAAAAGCTTAATAATATGCTAATGATGTTAGTGGGCAAGGCTCTTGGACTACGGTTTCCAATCTTCTCTGTATTTATAAAATAGCTAAGTAAGTAGGATACATAGATGTATGTATCGGTAGAGTACCCTAGTAGAGCCCGGGGATCTGACAGACTATACTGCAACCAATTTAAGGAAGTTAACATCACGTTAGCGCCACAGTACATTTATGAAAGTGTAATTTATGTCAAGAAGAACAGTATTTAATTTTATTTATGACAAAATAGTGACAGACATAACATTAATACGAGAAATAAAAATAATATGCCTGTTCTTGATAGTTGTTGTCTTCGCAAAGTCACAAATTTTAAGGAGCAATGCTTCTATAATAAGATTCTGGTTGATATTCAAAATTTGCCCTTCACAAGGCATAAAACTATCGTGAACCAAACACATTATACTAAAGGTTTTTTATTATACCTACATTTTTAGCGTAATAAAAATCCGTGATAGTGACCCATTTAGCTTTTGCAGGTAGTCTCGATCTAATTGTTTTAAATAAATATTGTAAATGACAAATATATATAAATTTTTATTTACAAAGACCCTATTTAAACCCTTAAAGACACTTCACGACTTGTCAAAGCTGCCATAAAACAACAACAATAATAATATTGCCGTATTGATTCTATTAACACACCATGTTTCGAAAACAAACACATGTCCATAAAATAACATAACCATCACATTTAGTTTCTGTCAAAAACTACTGTAATATAACCTGTAATATACGTAAATATTATAAATTACTTTTAAAAATTGTCAATGACCTTCAAACATTTTCAAAACTAAGCTTCTGCTATCCTAATTTCACTGGTCAAGTGACGTTATTGCTCTGACACCGACACAGTGCAATACAAGTACAATATCCTTGTTACGTACTTGTAATGCTTCTGAACTCAATAAAAAAGTCAACTTTAAAATCATACTTTAATTTTTAATAGTCTGGGGAAACCCTAATGCCAGCAAGTAATACATAAAAGTGTTTTATGGAGGCGATTATGTTTTTCAATATTGAGAAAGCTGACTCAATGAAGACTACTTTTTATTAGTTATACCCAACACTTGTTTAGCGTATATCTTAATTTAAAACATCTTGTGGATATATAGATAGAACACGGTTATCGATTGACCACGAGTACACACAACGATAGAAAATATGTATATGTAAGAAAAAGACGCAAAACAAAAGGAACAAAACGGAAGGTAATCAAATAAATGTACGTAATAAACAACTTATATCTGCTTATTCATTGGTAGCAAGTTGTGAGTGCTGCGGCACGCCAAACGGTCATAGTTCAGTGCAGGTGTTGCCCAAAAGCAACGCACTGATTTTTAGCTATCGTCTAGAGGCTGTAATACATTAGTCACGAAATGATTTTCTAAACTAGATAGGTATGAAGTATTTGCAGTTTTAGAAACAGAATCTCAGTAGGTATAATTACCCGGCAAATCATCAACACACAGTTCGCGATCCTCTCTGAAGAGCGGTGCGCGTTGCGGGCACGCGCAGGCGCACGCGTCCGCGCTTACGCACGCCTCGCCGGTACACGCGTCGCCGCCCGCGCCTGCACTCACTCCC
Organism: Hyposmocoma kahamanoa; assembly: GCF_003589595.1. Lineage (NCBI taxonomy): Eukaryota > Metazoa > Arthropoda > Insecta > Lepidoptera > Cosmopterigidae > Hyposmocoma > Hyposmocoma kahamanoa. The sequence goes on along the minus strand of NW_020653852.1, from coordinate 15,269,973 downwards.
GCGCCGTGTTCTGCACATTGAGCCGCGCCACATTCGCCGTCTGTAAAGGAATTTTATAATATTTTTTTTTAACTCCTGTATGTATCGTAATCTGTTAATTATAATTTCATAAGCCATATCACAAAGGCGCTCTTTTTTGTTCTGAATCAAAATTCTATTGTCTATGGTACTAGCTACTGGACTGAAAAATTTTCGTTCAATGAGTACTATCAGAACTATAATGCGTTTCAAAAAAAGAACGTCGTATTTTTGCTAATTATACATATTACCATTGACTTACAATTATATGGACGTCGGGTTCGCGCTAAAAAGTGTCCGCACTTGTAAGGCGCTAAAATCGTATACAGAGCGCGACACTCCGCTTTAGTCTTCATTTGTTCTACTGACAGCGCGATACTGCGATGACATTACAATTTAAATTTCGAATAGGTTGACTTGGGACATTTTTTTCGTGGTTTTTGTATTAGACCCGTCGTCCATTTATTTGTAAGTCAATGCATATTACTCAAACTCTACTGCTTCCTGATTGGTTAAATTGGTCTAAAGATCTTGCAACCAGGCCATAAGGTTTTATTAAAAAAAAAAATACTTAAACAGATAAAAATTTACTACACTAGCGGTAACTGGCCACTTTAATTCTATCTCTTAGGTTTTTTTGAGTTTGTTGTCATGGATTGTTAACAAAATATATGTATATTAAATATAGATTGTGTTTCATAATTTTATTTACTTGTAAAAAAGTATTGTATGCAATCATTAGATCCAGGTCTTAAAATCTCGTATAAATTTCTTAAACACGATATTCGACTTTAACAACCCTCATTATGTAACTATTGCATAAAATCATTGACTTACAATTATATGGACGTCGGGTCCGCGCTAAAAAGTGTCCGCACTTGTAAGGCGCTAAAATCGTATACAGAGCGCGACACTCCGCTTTAGTCTTCATTTGTTCTACTGACAGCGCGATACTGCGATGACATTACAATTCAAATTTCGAATAGGTTGACTTGGGACATTTTTTTCGTGGTTTTTGTATTAGACCCGTCGTCCATTTATTTGTAAGTCAATGCATAAAATACAATTATTTTACTACGTTTCATACCCTGTCTAAATCTTGTGATCGATTTGTCTCTCCGATTGAGATCTAATTTTAATACTAGCAAATGACTAGCTATACATACACAGTAAAGGAACAATATAAAAGAAGGCTAAACTCCACTGTTTACCGATCTATGTAGAGTGTGAAATGACTTATGGGTGTTCTTGAATGTGAGGTCGCGCGGCCGTCATCAGTATCACTATATTAGTCTAGTTGTATTGCAAAAACACTTATTAGATGCACTTCGAGATTAACATCTCGAATTCTGTGTTTACGAGGTACATACCTAAGTAGTTTTGTGCAAATCGGAACAGTTTAAAAAGTTGTTAGCTGAAATTGTTTGTTTTTTGTTATTTCTTCATCAATTCTGTAATCTGGGTTATTTTTAAAATGCTAACAATCTCAAAGTAGGTGCCTACAATTTATTTATTAGATTTGTCAACAGAAATACAATATTTAACATGGACATAAGATAACACTGCAGAATTTACTCGAATGTAAATTCAATATTAGGCAAATACAGCATGCACATATAACATCGTATCAGAAGCGTTTACTGTGTGTTATGTTACATACAAACAAATGTATGTGATTGTAAACTAATAATGTAAACGTGTTTTATTAAGATTGTTACAGAAATTTTAGGCAGCAGCAGTGAGTTATATAACAAAGTTTTAAATTTATTTAATGAAAACGAAAACAAAGCCAAATCAGATGATCTGCGGCTGCGTTTATGTTTTATGTAATATATTATACTCACAGTAAATTCTAAAAAAATTGTAGCTAACATTAGTTCTGAATTGTTTGGTATTAAAAGGACGGTAGTTACTTAGCCTTACTATATTACTAACATCGTAAATAACAAGTACTGGTAATTGTAATAATTCATTAGGTTTTATTTTCGCATAATAATATGTAAATAGATCGCTCTAACTAAACGATGATAACTCTGTGCGGCAACGAAAGAAAACGCTAAGGAAAATACTAGTTAGATTCAAAACGCAGTACAAAGGGTCGGTCGTGTGTCGGGTCGGGAAGACGCTAGCATATTTGAACTTAGCAGCAGTATAGCTCCTTGTGAAAGAGTTTGCCCAGGGAAATATTGTCACCTTACCTATTTCTGCCACCACGCAGTAATGTGAGCATTGCTATGTCCCGGTTTTGCAGGGTAAAGGCGGTGAAATTGCATATACTTGCTCTGAGTGGCACTGCGACTGTGATGGACAGGCGTGTTGCTTACCATCAGGCTTAGGAATTGTTCGTCCTATCATTTTATATTATAAATAATAACAAACAGTACAGAGTAATAAAAAAACCGACTTCAAAAGTCATTCATCCCCTAGTTTGCCACCCTTAGCGGTGGAATATTTTCTTCAAATTTAAATGGGACCGCGTCTGAGATACCCTCTTCCCAATAAAAATGAATCATCAAAATCGGTTCACAAATCCCGCAGTTATCGCGTAATATACAAAAAAAAAGTACAGTCGAATAGAGAACGTCTTCCTTTTTTTGAAGTCGGTTAAAAAACTTACTACCAAAAAGAGGTTTAAAAATGTCAGTACAAGAATATAGTTTTTGCTAAATTTTTTATGGTTTGTTAGGTACTATGGAATAAAAGTTGTAATTTTAGTAATAGCCGTTACGTTATCCAATCTAGCCTTTATATTACTTGGATGGTGATAGAATTCTTTGAGAAGACTGTATATTGGCCACCGCATCAAGAAAATGTAATGTTACCAACTTACCGGTGATAGTAAAGACATCTCCCGTATCACGCCTTGCGAGATCGCCAACGACGTGCACGGTTGCAGTAGCAATTGTGGTCGTGGCAGCCACGGTGGTCGCCACCGCCAGAAACAGCAGCACCGCCGCCATGCTACCCCCCGCCGTCCGCACTACCGTCCTCCGCCCGCATTGTTACTCCTATAAAAGCAAAATAACTCGTAATTGAGAGCTCTTAGTAGATAACGACCTAAGGGGGTTAAGTTTTGTGGCGAATGGCTTTCTTTTTGAGCGTAACTTGTAACGATTAGGGTCGCGTAAGAGTGGCCGTAAAAGAAAAAGATACTACATGAAGAGTTTCAATTAACTTTACCGATTCATCACGTCTTTATTAAACATTTTACAATGCTTGGTGCAGCCAAGATCAAGTTAAGTTTTACACTTTGGACCGTTCTTATTGTAAGCGGTATAGAGTTGATTTCAAGCTTGACGTGCTCTTGACCCAGTACAAGATAAACAAAGAAAATCTACCACATTTGCAATATTTTATTAGGTAGATCATCTCATAATTATAGTTTAGATTTGGTTTTTGTATTGTTAGGTTTTTTTTAGATATTCCGGTTTTTGTGTAATTAACAGTACTTTTAATGCGCTGTTGGATCTGTGCATGTAGTAAATAAAAAACAACTTGTATCGATTTTTGTTTTAATCCTCTGTAATTAAGGTATTCAGGTATTTTTTCTCGTTCGTAATATTTTTTTGATTTTCATAATATACAGGTAAGGTATAATAAAAGATTAAAAGCAATGTAAAACTAGGATTGAATTATATGATTAAAATTAGGTCCCCGCGGCAAATTCTCCATTTGTATGGTTATGCTAATGCGTTGGGCAAGGTAGCTGCAGGTCCTTGGGTTTCCCAGACAGTCTATTAATTTTTTGGATAAAATTATGTACAAGGGCCACGGCTTTTGTACATAGGTTGTAAATAGGTAGTCGGAGCCGAGGTCTTGGTAGTAATTTCCTTGTATTCTTCAGGTATTTACTACATGGTTTTATTTATTTAATGCTATGTAGGTAAATATTTAAATTCATTTATGAATCTATACTAATATTATAAACGATAAATATAACTCTGTTACGTTTTCGCGACTAAATTAATGAACCAATATTGATGAATTTTGATACAGAGATAGATGAGACCAAGGACTAGACATAGGCTATGCTTTTTGTCACAAAAATAAATCTTAAAAGGGGACAACCAATAAAATTATGAAAATTAGTATAGTACAGTAGGCAATTCGAAGAACTTATTCTACGCGGACGAAGTCGTGGGAACTGAGTAGTATGAAATAAATAATTGTCTTTTAATATGCATGTCACTTATGAACATACTAATTCCTTTAGTGCCCGAGCTTGTTAATTCATATAAGGAAAAGGTCACAAAAGAAACAAGGTTCAAAAATTCAAATGGTCTTTATGTCATAGGTAAGCCATGACACTTGAAATCGTCATATTGATTAAACTCTACTGCTCATTCGTAAGGCAGCGTCCCCGGAGAAGAATGAGCTAGAAACTCTAGGGATTGCTCTTTATAGATACACATTTGAATATATTTAGATTGAGACTACCTGCAAGAGCTAAATTACCACGGATTGTTATCCAAGTACGCAGAAGTTCGTTTAATAACCTGTAGTATAAATATTTGTTACACTATAGTTTAAAACCTCGTGAATGGCAAATTTTGAATATCAACTGGAATCTTTTTATAGAAGCTTATACATGGTTATTGAGTGTACCACTAACCCTCGGTAAAATTAAAAAGTAACAGACTACATTGACTGCACATCAAATTGCAAACGCAATTTCATTTCTACATCAACCAATAGAATATGCCAACTCTCGCGCGATTATATCGATATGATTACACGCTACTCTTAAAGTAGGAAATCATAGCGCATCTAACCACCCAATTGTTACAAAGTTGCTAATATTTTTGTATTAACATTTGCCTGACATCTGAATAGTTTAAAAAATCTTTCAAGTGAGACAAAATATAATAGAAATATATAATAGAGCGTTGAGTGAAAGCCCGCACACCGATGCAAAAATTCATAAAGCATTGTCTAAGTATTCGATTTCACTTGGTTCACATGATTTCCTCCATATGGTAACGCCAGTCTTGTACAAATAGTAGATAGGTGAGTGTCTTGGGGTAAGGAGAAAATCTAGTTTGCTTCAAGTGATGACTTTCAAATAGAAACAAATGTTACACTTCATATTTGACCGCTAGCACGTACCACAAATGTTTATTTTTCGTAATATAGTGTGCTTGAGTTTTTTTATTGACTAAATCGATGAAGACTAAGGTATTTCATCTGTTTTTTTTTTTTCAAATATATTCTGCTACCAACAAAAGTAAGAAAAACAGTCACACCTACCCTTAAATTTCAAATGGTACTTATATGAATAAACTCCAGATTATATGAAAATGATAAGATTTTTTCGGATCTAAAATGGCGTGTATATTTTTATTTTTTCAAACAAGCCAATGTTTCGGTCTCTTTGCAGGTCCCAGTTTCTGGTCTTTTCAAATCACGTCTGATTAATATAGAACTACTCTAGATTATGTTATTTATAATTTACTGAGAACATAGTTCAGAATAGGGTGGTTTGCATTAATGCTAGACATTTAGCTGGTTGAGTTAAACCAAGCTAGAGCAAGCAGTAATGCTAACATTACTGCTTGGCAGCAGTTGACGAACTCTTTCACAAGGAGCTCTACTGCTGTTAACATTTTGGACATCGTATTGTGTTCTTATCACGGAAGTTTGGTCTGTGGTTGTTATATTTTATATTCATGAAATTTCATTTGTTTATTTCCTGGTAGAACCACCAAAACCAATTTTGTAAATGAAATTTTCTTAATTGGTCCGGGTCTGGGTGTTCTGGTTAGTGTCGTGGAGTGAATTCCGTTGCTCTGGTACTCATAGTATAGGGAATTTCCTACTTTGAAAGCAGGTAAATGTGTGGTGGTTTGGCACGATTTTTTATTGTTATGTTTTTCGTTTCACAACCTTCTGGCAGGTTTTAACTACATTTATGGATCGAAATCGAATAAATGCGGTATGGGGTGTATTTATGTCGACTGTGTGTTGTGATGAGAACATACTTCGTCTTCTTTTGTCTATATGAACTTCCTGATAATTTGGCATGTATTTAACATTACAGCTTTTTGTAACTATTCGCATACTAACATACTATTATCTCAAAAATTGCGTAATATGTCATTCCTATACGATTTAATTGCAAAGTGACAGAATTATCTTGTCTAAGAATGACATATGTATATATAACTTAATTTTTGAAATAATACTATGTTAGTTGTCATGTGCGTAATATTGTTTATATTAGTAACGATTGTGTTGTCTCTAGTCATTGCATTTTTAATTGTAGTATAGCAATATTAATAATATGAAACAAACGATTAAATTATGTTCTTTGCGTCTTAAAAAGTATAATTTTAGCGACTTGTCCAACGAAACCCATAATGTATGTATGAAACAAAAATGTATCGACTCCGAGTATTCCATATTTCGTGGCTTTTGGTAGAGTGTTTGTTTAACTGTGCTCAAACATCACACTCTTAGACCAAGAACGGTTTAAAATATTATTGAAGTGACAATATTTCCTCGGTTAGTAATGAAATGACAAACTCGCTCAGTGGTGGGCCAGGTGTGAGCCACGAACACCCACATAGTGATACCGTTTCAACATTTCATTTGGCGAAATCAGTATGTTGTTTTGTCAGTTTACTTATTACGTACAATGTCTGTGATTTAGGTGCATTGATAAGTTGGCCAGCATTTACAGCAAATTTATGATGATTAATCATTTTCTGTAATATCAGATTCTAACAAAACTTCGCACCTTTAGATCGAAAGTGATCTAATTAAAAATGAGTTATTAATTTACAACGAGTTCTTAGATTTTCGCAATTGTTACACATAAGAAATGAAACTACAAAACTAAGGCATTTATAATTATTAATACAAAGTTCGAAGACTTAGTAAAAATTCCTTCGATCCGGCCGGATTCGAATTGACGTCTTCTAGCAAACCGTACCAGACGCTATGTGTCATGATCGTAGTTCGTTCTGTAGCTTAGTTTGAGACGTAAATTAAATCAGCGGTAAAATAAAACTTAATACGAAAAATGTATAATGGATCGTTTATTGTACAAAAACGAAATATTCATTCGGTCAAACGGAATGTTGGGGAAATGAGAATCGGGAAACGAATAACTTATCAATGTATTAAAACAGTGAAACATAATGGTGTGATGAACAAAAAAATGAAAGTGAATCAATGAAAATCTGTTCAATAAAAGCGGAAATATTTTCGTAGAAACATAATTATGTAAATCATGTTTCTAGCTTGTGATAGGTAATTCACAAAACAGGTTTAATTCGGAATTTCCTGTATAACTCTAAGTATGTCAAAGACAGCTGGACAAGGCGTGTTCTATCGTGAATACTGTTTAGCAATATATCACCTCATAGCAGTTTTGTATTCCTAAGAACAAATGTTTATTAATTCTCTGGTTGTACAAACTGCAAGTTGGCGCACCGACTATACCGCAAATCATATTTACTGAAAACAACACGGTAAATGTTCTTGACGAACAGTAAAGCTTATATTAAACTTGTGCGGTTTATGTTCCATGAGCCAAAATATTTGCTTATTCCAAACAATAGTCTATCTTTCAACGAGAACGTGGACTTTTTAAAATTTACTACTGAATGATAAACCCAGGAGATGTAAACCCAACTGTAAAAGTACTAGGAAACCTGCAGCGACCAAGTATTAATTCTTGTGAACAATCTATGCATATTTTGTGATATTTTCTGATTTTGGGCCGTAATACTAGAAGCATTACGTAAATTTTTCAGTTATACCCCGTCCAACCATTTATATAACTTTTGACATATATGCTTCTGAAGTTTCGTAATTATTGACATACAACTATAGACAAAAAATGCAATACTTAACTGGACTCTTATAGTTTTTAATTTTATTCAAGCGACGTGCTCTTTAGCTCCGATATTTATCGAGCCAACAGATTATGTAACAAAATTATTCAAGTTGATAAATTTTGGTATCTATCTAATAAATTATAATGAAATGAAATAAATTATAAATAATTATAGTAAATTTTTATTGTTTATTACAATGAATCGTCGGATTCTTCTCCATATGAACGAGAATCATCACTAGAATCCTCATTATAATTAATTATTAATTCTTGAGTTACCCTTGTTGTCAAACTCTAAAATCACGTTCCCAATCCGATAATATTCTCTTTTTTGAATCCGCTCATGTTCACGATTTAAAGTTCTTTTTGAATAAAATCGATTGTTATAAAAAAATCGTAAAGGAAACGCATTAGGACATCACTAATTGATTAGAATTCGTGCTGTCTAAACTTAAATAAACGGTTGGACGGAGTATAGCCGTACTTTTGGTCCTGTAAAACTTGTCGAACTCGTACAATAAAAATTGTAATATATACACAATAAATAAAAACAGCAAGAATTTAATTCTATTTATTTACCATCACACAACATTATTTTTGTTTACTCGTTGTACGATTGCCGAGGGGGAGCCCGGAGGGCCACAGGACTCCCCAGTTTGGGCACCTGTCTCCCATATCTAAGCTGTGTGATCAATCATATACTTATATTTTGTACTTGTTGGGAGATAATAAATTATAGTAATATTATATACTCTTAGGTACAGAAGCAGGAAAACATTAAAAAAAATCAATAACAATC
>NW_020653852.1:15243031-15261306 GCF_003589595.1 Hyposmocoma kahamanoa | reverse complement strand
ATACCCACGCCAGTTGTTTACCAAAACAACTGGCTTCTACGCCAATAATACAATCAATAAGTTATCGTCGGGGTTAGAGCAATTTCGCGTAACTAGCATTGGATTATGACTTTCTATTTTGCTAATTTAGTAGCCAAATCAAATGCGCGTAAATGTCGTGGCAACCAAATTAACATGATTTAAGTGTATCTATTGTTATTAGTCTGTAGACAACATAAATTAATGCTTGCTGTGCAAAAATGAAACTCGTAGTCATAGAAATAATAAAGTAATCAATCCCTCTCCTGTAAAATTTGGTTTAATACAGACACGCAGCGTTTATCAATACTACATAATATGAGGATTTTCACTATCCCCGACATTATATTCATAGACATGCGTAAGTTAATCTGCTTAGGCTTTTTTATGACACCAAGAGACGGGGAATCAAGTTGTGCGCTTGGTGATAAGCGACACGCCCATCCAGAGCAGTTGCAGTGTCACTCAGAGCTTTGAATCAGAGGGGCACTCACTGCCACTGCGGCCGTCGCCCTGAGATATAAGTTGACAAGTCCCATATGCCTGTAATTTCGTCAGCTCTCTTACTTTTAGAACCGAAAAATGCTCACATTACTGCTTGGCGGCAGGAACGAGTAAGGTGGCAATAGGTACTTCCCTGATCGAACTCTTTCACAAGGAGTTCTACTGCCTGTTTAGGAATAATTCTATGTTCTTAAATTGGCTATAAATGCTAATGTGACTAGCACAGACCTGACCTGAAAATTGCCGCAGCGAAAGGTCGGTCACCATTGAGCGGTTTTACCAGTGACTGCAAATCATTATTAGAGTCACGTCAAGATTGACACTTGACATTTGATAGGAAATAAAACTATTATTTCACCTCACTACCTCGGAAAGTCTTTTTTTTTCACGCTAGCGTGGAACTTGTTTGTTTATTAAATTATTTTAATTCGTTGAAGAACTAAACTGATTTGTTATAGTTCAACTGTTTTTCTTTCATCTACCATTGTCTAAGTTGTGTGTTTTGCTCGGCAGCAAAGTTGTTTTGCGTCTCCTGACTTGGAACCCTTGCTGCGCTCAGGATTCTATTTTCCGCTTCCCTCGTGGTTCAATCTTAGAACCCTTTGCTTGCTCAGGTATCAATACAAGCACTCACTCGCGTGAAACAACAACTTTGCAACCTTGCATAATAATTAACTACTTTCGGGTTATAAATCGCGTATATTCGTTTTGTCAAACAAACCAACATTTCTTGTTCTTTACGGGTCCCAGGTCACGGGTGAATGACATGGTTCATTTTCGATGTATAACAATCGCGAAAACTTTAGGACTCGACTTGAGATTTGAAGTCCGTTTAATCTATTCAACTATATACGTTAAAAATTCAAATAAATTGGCTTCTCAGAAATTCAATCTGCGTAATTTGTTATACTTTGTGGATGTTACGTGGAACTAATATGTCCATACAACCTGCCATTATATTCCCCGGAAACGAACTACTGCCTGTTCAGATACAACGATTGATACCAGATTTAAAGATAATAATTGATTTATAACAACCATTTCATATAGAACTGTCTCACTTTTAGATATTACTTTAAAGATTATGGAAACTATACTGCTTGAAGGCTCTCGCTTGGTTGCTCGACTAACACATCCTTGCAACGTTATCCTTTGGTTTTAGATAAACAAATCTGCATTGTATAACGTCGTGCTTAAGGACTATGATATATGTAAAAATAAATATGTAGCAAAAATTACAGTGGTTGGTCGGTAGGGCCCGAGGCGTAGGGGATTGACACCGGTCCAACTGGATAATTGTCAGAGTACAAACTCCTTCTTAATACTTAGGTTGATTAGTGATTAGTAGGTGAAGGTTTTCTGGTTTTGAAGCATTTCCGGACCACTGACACCGGCTAACGATTCTTAGAAATCCATCAAAGAGAGGAAATGCTTATTCTAGGAGAAATCAGTTTTAAATTAACTATGTTTGTATTTTTTTATAATACCAAGTGACGTGACGAACATGTCGTGTGCCTGACCACTGACACCGGCTAACGATTCTTAAAAATCCATCAAAGAGAGGAAATGCTAATTCTAGGAGAAATCAGTTTTAAATTAACTATGTTTGTATTTTTTTTATAATACCAAGTGACGTGACGAACATGTCGTGTGCCTGCTGGTAAGCGACACGTCTGTCCATAACAAGTTACAGTGCCACTAAGAGCTTTAAATCACAAAGACTCGAGGGGCACTACCAAAGCGCCCGTCACCCTGAAACAAGTTGAAAAGTTCCATGTGGCTGTAATTTCAGAAGCACGGATTGCTGTACTGCTCACATTACTGCTTCGCAGCAGAAATACCTCAGGTGGCAGTACCTCTCTGGACGAACTCTTTTACAAGGAGCTCTATTGCAACCATAATTTAAGTTTTATAATAATTAAGTGAAGGGACAAACAAATCGTGCGTCTGATGATAAGCGACACGCCTGTCCATAACAGTTGCACCACTCCGAGCTTGAAATCACAAAGATCTAAGGGGCACTGCGACTGCGCCCGACACCCTGAGATATAATTTGACGAGTCCCATGTGCCTGTAATTTCACCAGCACTCTTAACCCTTATAAACCTTAGAGGCAAAACCTTAAACAGAGGCAGTAAGGTAGCAATATATCCCAGGACGAACTCTTTCACTAGGAGTTTTACTGCTACTACATAGGGCGCACTGTAAGTTTCCGGAACTGGCCACTTACATAAACAATATTTAGAAAGTAATTAGAACATTTGAAAATGGAACTTTTTGGCTGTAAAAAAGAGTGGTTCATCTAACTGTCACTTGTTTTTACATTGTGGCATCATTTTAGTAATTGGTTGTCTACATCACCATGGATTAAACCGCGAAAATTTTCGTAGTATGATTTTCTACGACTTCAAGTGTAGTTTAACAGCTCAGCGGAGCTTCGCTTGGCTTCAAGCTGCTTTTGGCGATAAAGCACCATGCAAGACGACTATTTATAGGTGCTTTGCAGAATTCAAACGCGGTCGTGTGAATTTCAGTGACGATTTTCGTGATTGTCGCCCGTCCACTGCTGTGAACAACAAAAACATCGATGCTGTGCGCCGTATGATCAAAACAGACAGGCATGTGACATACCATGAGATTCGGTCATCTTTAGGCATAGGCATGAGTCAACTACAATCAATACTACACAAAAATTTGTGTGCTCTCAGCGGATCCCATACAATTTTACTTAGGCTTAAAAAACAGATCGCGTCACTTGGGGCAATGCCATGTTTACCAGATTAAACGAAGGGGCGTCAAATTTGGTGTGGGACATATGTAGTAACAGATGACGAAACATGGATTTATAGTTACGACCACAAAACAAAGCAGCAATCGAGTGTATGGGTCTTTCGAGATGAGCCGAAACCAACCAAAGTGGAGTGCATGCAAAGTGCCTTTAAGCGGATGATTGCTTCTTTTTTTAATAAAAGTGGACACGTGGCTACTGTTGCTTTGGAGAATCGTTATACCGTGAATAGCGATTGGTACACGATCGTTTGTTTTCCGGAAGTTATTGATAAACTCCGTAAAAATAACCGTAACCGCCGCCGACCAGTCAGACGAATGAATTTTTGAAGGTGAACAACGTTGACCTTATGAGCCATCCCGCGTACAATCCCGACCTGGCACCTTGTGACTTTTATTTATTTCCAAAAATTAAGAACCAGTTACGCAGTCAACGATTTTTATCACTGGAAGAGGCTGTCGAAGAGTGTGAAAAATATGTTTCAGAGATTGTCACGGAGGAGTGGCATAAATGTTTTCAAAATAGGTTCATTCGTATGAAAAGCCCATTAACGCTAATGGAGAATATTTTGAGAAACAATAAATTCTGTATAAAATTAAAATTTTATACTCGGATCGTATGCAATTAGCGTTTGAAATATGGCGATCTTTGCTGATGATATAAAAAAACTATATTACACTAGTTTTCGAACCAACACGAAGGAGCAAGCGGCTGCTGCTATATTAGTTACCTTGACGACCTCGGTAGCTCAACGGGTTGCATTGTGGGCACTGGATGAAGAGGTCTCAGGTTTGATTCCTGGTAAGACCAATATGTGAAAGAAACTATTCTAAATTGGTTCTTGTCTGGATGATCTGTGAAGTGACCCAGAGTGAATTTCTATATCCTGGTACTCGCCTATTTAGAGGGAATTGCCTAGTTAGAGATCAGGGAAATTGGTGTGGCTATCACACACATTATTATTATTACCTATTAAAGTATTTTATTCCCAAGACAGCGTAGTTCAGAAGTCACATCCGTGTTTACCAATGCGATGGCTGAGCAACTCTGGCAAGTATAAATACACAGGTTTATCCATCCATGGCTAATGACGTCTTTTCAGAGTGGAATCGGTACACAGTTTAGTGGGATTGCATTTATGGGGGTTTCCTACATAGATATAGAAGAAAAAAAGGAGATTATGTAATGACGCTATATAAGATCGGGTACCGATGCCGCCATTTTTTAGCTCGTGTGCAATTCAAACTGCGTTCTATTATCTACTACCATAACTTAAAGATTTTGATTGGGTAGGGCTTAAAACGAGAAAACGACGTAAAACAATTTTAAAATTTAACAAAATTAAACTTACAGTCCCTTGAATAAGAGTTATATTACAATATTTTAGTATTTTTTTCATTCTGGTTCAGCCATTCACCGGCGTTCATTCGGGTGGCGTTTTAGTAAAAATACTACTAGTATATAATAGCTAACTATTACACGTTAGATGGCGCTGAAACTCATTTTTCGTGAGTTCTTAACTCATGGAACGGTTTTCACCCGTGTCTGCCGCGGGACCTCGGCATCTGTAGAATGCTGTTATGTAAAATTATATAATTTTATAATGGAAATTGAAACAAAGTCAGAAACAGTAATAAGAAAACCAATCTTTCGATTTTCCTGCAGCTTCGATCCAACCTTCTTTTATTTTAAACTCATTGGAAAAACTTAAAATTTAAAAATACTCTACGTTTAATTTACGAGTATAATGGAAATTAAATCTCTTAAATATCTAAAACACATAATTTTTTCTTCAAGCAACAGCAACATCCAAATTGACATGAAATTGAAACGGTTGTCCGAAATATGAGTTGTGTTAAAGTTACTCGAAATAAAATGTTTAGTAATAATAATAATAATAAAATAAAAGAAATCAATTTAACGTGAGTGCTTTTGCTCTTCAATATTTTATGGACTTTAATTACAAAAGTCATAGTAAGATATTCAAACGCTTCAGTAAAAATTTATTGTCTATAAACATCAGTCTTCGTAAATGAACATCACTATATTTGAGTCTAGAAATTTCTATGGAGACAAAAAGAAAACATTGAATAATAATAGAAATAGTAACTAAAAAGGCAAATAACCAGTGGAATGTTATCTCACTGGTTTTAAAATTTTTGTTTTCACTCCAATTTTTACAAGGTGTATCGCTACAACTTGGCATTTTCACGTTTTACGAGAGATCTTGTATGTACAACGATCGCTATGTCACTGTGGCGATGTTTGTAGGCGTGCCACCTCGATATGGTCATTTTGACCATATCGAGGCGACGTGATCCACGCTCCCATACCATATCTCCCCTTTTTTCTATATCTATGGTTTCCTGCATGACGAGTCGCGCTACCACGCGGTCATGTGGTGGCCGTAGCGAAGCGACATTAAAGCGTGAGACACACAGAGAGCGGGTGCGGGTCGAGTCGGAACCGTTGCGGGTCTAATTCCGTGTATTTATCTATATAAATTGATGAAGATAAATACACGGAATTATTTTTTGGAATTAGTTATGTACATTACATTAGTTATGTAATACATAACCACAAATAAGAGCCACTTATCTTTGGCGAACTCATCAGGCAAATGGGCCGCTGATATCACAATTTAGAAAATTGAAATAATACAGGGCCAATAAAAAAAAAATTCTGTATTTATTGTAATACAGATAATATCTCGAAAAATGGGGGCTGTTCCATTCGGTTGTGTAGGAAAAGCGGCAAAACATCTATTCATAAAATAAACGGAATCATATTGCATCGGTAATTAAATATTAAATATGTAATTTTGCAATTTTCGTCCATTATAGCGAAGCTCAAATTAAACTGGTCGATTTGAAGTTCAATTGTTTATTGACGACACCCGTCAATTGTTTCGAATTCGGGCTGGCCAATCGGAGCGCAGTTGTCACAGTAATGATATGGCAGAATAGTTTTCAAACAAATTAAATGACATTTCGTCTCTATTTCTTATTATATAATCGATGACGACAACATTACACATCGAGCCGGCCGCGGGACGGCGCTATTATTAATAATAATATGGTAATTATCATGCACAAATAATAAGATATTTTAATTCCATTTTTTAGTTTGCAGAAAGTGTCTACGTTATCTACCGAGTACAAAAAAGGAGGAGTTCCTCAAGTCGAGTGTATTTTTATTACTCCGACATTTATGAATCGATTTGGATGATTTTTTGCTGGAAAAGCAGTAGTCCAATTCAAATTGAAAGAAAATTCAATAAAACTTGACAAATAGATGTGATTCCACAACCTGATGAGTTCGGTTTTTTTAATAATTGAGTTAGAATGATTTCATTTCAAGGTAGCAGATATTTTTCGTTTAATTTCTTTAAACATTATTTTCTTGGTTTTGAATTTTGTCACAAGCGCCCTTTCACGGTGCCAGCATTGGCGGAACCAAACGAAGCTTCTTCGCTCCACTTTACTTATGTTTGTCAATATTGGGTATAAAAGAACGATAAATATTGACATTAACCGACTTAAAAAAGCGTTCTTGTGAAACGGAAATCAAATCTAAGTAAACAATAAACGAATTATAAATAAATATAACGCACTTTAACAGTCGATTATCTCAACTGGAGTGCGTATTAGGATGGTTATACTCTCGGTTCTATTGAGACCACTATGATTAGACCTTGGGTAATTAATTGTCCGTGCGTATTAGAGCTTAAACGCATTAAAGAAGTTCGGTAAATAAACATTATTTACATTATCTTTTAGAAGAAATTCTCAATAGAAAAGCCAATGTTCGGTCGTAACTTGCCGTATAAAAAAATGCATTGAATAGAAAGAAATAAATGAAATATATACTTTTGTTGAATCAATTATTAACAATGAAAATATAGTTTTATCTTTTGTTGGATAAGGGTGTTAAGTAATAAAGTTGTAAAACTCTAAAAATCACTGCGCTTCGAGATCACATGTTGCTAAATTCTCTAATGATGTCTATAATCAAAGCCATAAGTATTCGTAAATAATGCTACTCTAATTCAAATGATGTGACTTATCAAAAACACGAATTTTGCCTTTAGCACATAAATTCTCTGGTATGATTTATATAATCAAATCCATAATGTGTGCGTGACAATTGATAATTATTCCCAATACATCACTTATCAATTCCGGTTTTTTTAATAATATAAAGTGACGGCACGGACAAGTTGTAAGCTACACGCCTATCCATGACATTTGCAGTGTTACTCAGAGCTTTAAATCGCAAAGATCTGAGGGGCCCTGCCACTGCGCGCGTCACCCTGAGACATAAGTTGACAAGTCACATGTGCCTGTAATTTCACCAGCACCCAAAAGCACCCCTCGTGTGCGTTACAGTTGGTAATTATTCCCCACATATCACTTATCAATTTCGGGACGTCGACTCATCTAATTCGAATGATGTGACTTTAAAAAAATACGAGTTTTGCCTTTCACAGAAGAGTTCTCTAAGTATGATTTCTATAATCAAAGCCTTAATTGCGGGATTGGGTGATCTGATATTGCTCCTCTAGTGTACGTAGTCAAGTCATCTTTCATATTTGCAGGTACACATTAACTACGTGATATTCGATATTACGAAAACGGTTGTTTGAGATACAGCCGGTTGACAAGCCAAGTAGTGTTTGCGGTTGTGGGCTATTAACTATGAATGACTTCTACCGATTTTCGGAGAAATAAGCATTGTTTATTTTTTAACTTTATTGAACTATGTTTGACTACCATGATATTTAACTATTTTTGTGAAATTACTCTACTAGTTTGTTATAATTACTAAGTTAATACAAACATCGAAGTACTTTTACGTTAATACAGTAAGAAAAAATTCCTTCGATCCGGCTGCATTCGTTCCCACGTCTTCCAGCAAAACGCTAGCAAAATACTATGCCAACTAAGGCACGGAACGAACTAGCGGACCTTACGAATATTTATAAGTGGTAGATGAAGATATTTGTTGATTGTGTCGGTGATTTGTTGATTACATGTGAAGTGAAAAGTTTTCAAAATCGGTTGAAATCGGTATCTCCCTCATCAGATTTTAACTTAGAGTCAATGGGAACATCACGAGAGTCCACCCTTTTAAACAAAAAAATATATTTTTTTAAATCGGTCCACAATTGACGTAGAAATCGGAAACCATACATAAAATAAATATACACTGAACGTATAATCTCCTCCTTTTTTTGAAGTCGGTTAAAAAGTCAGCTATTCTGGCGGGTGCTATGTTCACAAGCAGATTGCTTCTACCTGATGTTTTCACACAATGATGATGTCGATGCATTTTGATCTTTCTGATACAAATAAGTCGGTAAGTTTTCATTTAAGTGTGTAGGTATATTTTTAAATGCAGAATACATATAATAAAACTGTGCACCGGTATCTTACGTACGAGATGTGAGTAATAATTTTGAGAATTTGGACTTTTTGGAAGTCGTCAAACAAGTCAATTTCGTAAACGATGCCGGCTAAACCTCTTTACATCTTGCGAAAGTTTACGCTGGAAATATAAAACTTACATCCAAATACACAAAAGTCAAGTTCTTTTGAAAAAAATCAGCTCTACAGGCACACATAACTACGTTTATTACAAATTTGTAAATATAAATATAACACTTTATGATTGTATTGGCAGTAAAATCGTAAAATGTAAAGCGATCCCATAGTTATTTAAAAAAGTCGTGCAAATACTCAATAAACATAATAAACACATGTATGGGCGAAACGAAGACCCATGGAGTTTGATGGTTGGTTATAAAGAAATTTCGACAGCATAATCTTTTTACTTTGATCTTTACGAAACCTTTTTGAACATATCACCACGTACAGCCGTCTTAAAAAGTAACTAAATTCAAAACGATAACTAAATTTGTAAGAAGACACACCGGTAAAATAAACTTGAAATAAAAGAATTAATTTTTTCAAAATATCTTTAATTACGGGGTATTTTATGTAATTATTTAAAAAAATTGCTACTACAACTGGTATGAAATGAATCAGAAAAGGAATTATGAAATGAAATGAATCGATATCTTAATTACTTATTTATTGCATACCTTAATGGTGGTAGGTAATCTCAATAAAGTCAAGCCATATTATTAATGGTTATAGTCACCTTTGAACAAAACTATTATTTACATAGTATTGAGTTGCGGAAATACATACATAAAATTTTCCTGAAAAAAAGGGTTCTAATTATTTTCCCACTTTTTCTATTTTATTTTTATTTTTGCCTGGAATATTTTAAGAAAAAATTCCAGAATTTGCAATTTTTCGGGCAATTACCTAACACTATTTGTATTCAGCTTATTGTTATGACGTCAAAAATTAGTAATGGTTTGATAAATTTTGATGATATAATTGATTGCATTGATGTAAAGTTATTATGATATCCTCAGATGTCAGGACTTTTCTTTGTTAGTTAATCCAATTAACATTTTCACACTCTTTTATACGTTGCAAGTCTTTAATTACAGATGTATAATTATTTTATGCTTGATTTCTAAAGTCATAATACTAATTCATAATTAATTTCAAATGAATATTTGACCCTTTGTAAGTACTAATAGAGACAGCTACCTAATTGAAGTAGTTAAATTCAATCAATCACTTCCGTGCGCGCGCGCCGATGTTGCCTATACGCCTCCATTACGCCGACGCGGTAAAATCGCCCGTGATCAATCACAACTTGACGTCTAATTAGAGGTACTTTGTTAGTAAGTGTGTAGAAGTACTTCTTGTTACGTAGGTACCTATAGTTAGTGATGAATGACTTGTTAATTGTTATAGAGATATTACTGCACGTTAATTTATGTCCCGTTAAAAGGCTCTATCGAATTTAATAAGTAATGCACGCAGGAATGTGTGACAGTTCAAATCTTCTTTCATATTATATTTCATAATATTTCATAATATTCTTAGCTTGAGTAGGTACATTTCATTAAAATTTGAAACAATAAGTTAGCTGCAGAGGTCAAAGAAAGCGTTCTTCCAGGGAAGTACCGCCACTATTTATTTCTGCCGCCAAGCAGAAATCTGATCATTACTGCGTTGCGGTTTTATAGGGTAAGGGTGGGTGACTGATTAGTTTGATGACTAATAACCACACCAGCGAGCCGTGATCTATCGTGGTCAAGCAAAAAAAAAAACACTTTACAGTTCCAATGTGTAGCAAGAACTCGTCATAAAAATATTACCTGTATTTTGTGAGAGTATATTTTCTTTGTTACTTAAAAGTTCCATACGATAAGAACGTTTAACAACAGCATTTCTAATTACGTGATGCCATAAAAGGCTTTGTAAAGAAAGCAAATAATAAGACATCAGTGGCATTGATTGGAGCCGATCATTGTCTTCTTTGCATAGTTATCTTGAAGCATTGCCGTGTGAAATGTTTCTCATCGTGACGTACCTTAGGAGATGGGATGGGCGAAAGAAAGCTCTTATAAGAGGTAGTACCACATCAATAATAACTATGTGCCTAAATTATTTCACACAGTTTTTTTTAATAAAGGTGGATACTATAAAACTATATTTTCCCTTACCTATTTATATCTGAATAAGAATTTCATAGGAAAAATGTTAAAATTTTAAATGAAAGTATTTTAAATTAGTTTTCGAAAAAAATTTATTAAGTCAATGAAGCAATTTTACTTTTGTTGGTATCTAGTGTAACTTAAAATGCATTTCTTTAGCTTGATATCTGTAACACCTGGGAGACTCGCAGTTCTTTATTGTAGTTATTTACCAAAAATGTATAGAAGCAGCTTAAGACGCAGCTAGCGAAGCTTCATAGCATCCATATCATAAATCACACATGTTTACTACACTTAACACGCACGAAAATTAAAAAAGAAAAGTAAGAAAGACTGCTACACGTTCGCAGACATCGACGTTTTGGTATTGGTATTGGTGCAACGGGCAGGTTTCCGCAACTCGACGTCGAGGCGCCTATTTTCGTGTCAGCATCGACGTTATAGTTGTACTATTGTTACTACAGATGAAGCAATACAGTCAGTCACTAGTACTCAGTCCTTTAAATACGAAAACTGAATTTGGTCTATAATTCTAGCCTCAACACTAGTCTGTTAGTACCAGACAGAGTTCCCATGATGGCGCGATCATTTCACGGAGACACGTGACTATGCGACTTGTAACGCTCACAGTATACATTACAATTTAGCACCGTAATTCGTTTTGTGGGAATGTCCTAAAAATTGTATGGAATGTTTTACATTAAAATTGCAGTAAATTGTTTTTGAGGCCCAAAATACAAGCAGGTTTTCTATTTTAACTTCTAATATCTTGCAGTGGAGCTCCTTATGCTTACCTTTTTCCTTACCTTATCTATTTCTGCCGCCAAGCGGTAATGCGAACATTACTGCGTTCCGGCTTTGAAGGGTAAAGGTGCTGGTGAAATTACAGACACATGGGAGTTGTGAACTTATATCTCAGGGTATCAAGCTCTGAATGACAATTCAACTGCTATGGACAGGCGTGCCGCTTGTCGCTTATCACTTGTAGGGCTAGCATGATAAGGCGCGACTTGCGCGAGAGCGACATAAAGTGCGAGGTCTCTATGAGAAAATGGCAGTATCTCGCACTTTTTGTCGTTCACGCGCTTGTCGCGCACTATCGTGCTAGCCATACAGCTACACGATTTTTTCGTCTCGTTACTTAGTATTATAAAAAAGCCACTTTTACAATTTGTCGTGTAGTTTTATAGCTATTGAATAATTGATAAATGTATGTATACTTTAAACTCCGGGTACAACATTGCACCATCAATATAATTTTTCAATTTTTCTTTCTTATGCTTTCTTATAGCATAATCAGGTAGATTTAGAGATATAGAGATTTTTTGTAATAAACCTTGTGTTAACAGATCATTACCTGAGCTATAAATGTTTTAGTTTCAAAGTTGTTATACTGATAATTCTGACAACCTGTGTACTTATTTGGTATATAATAAAATATCAGTAATTCAAACTCTTCAAACACAAGAAAGTCTCCCGAAATATTATTTGATTGTAAGATTATTAATTAAATTGAGTCAAAGGCAGTCATGAATTCACCTGAATGTTCCAGGTAGTGTGGTGGATTATACGCTTAATCCACTTTTTTAGAGATGACATGTGACCAACAGTGGTCCGTCACTGAGGTCCCAGGTTCGATCCCCGGCCGGGTCAGTGTAGAAAACTAACTTTTCTGTATCTACCGCTCTAGGGAAGTTGTGTTGCGGGTGCCATGGACACACACATAGACAACCACAAATTATACCTAAACTTACGAGAGAAATAAATGTAGGTCATACAAATATTTCTCCTGGCCCGGGAATCAAACCCGGGACCTCTGCGTTCCAGTTCGTTCAAAAACTAAATAATTACAAATGTCAACTACTAAAATGTCAACAAATGGCTTTTCTATATTGTTTGTGGTACCGTTGTTGTTTGCGATTTCCGTAACACAAGTAGCTACTTTAGGAGCATAATGTGACAACATCACATACGTTGTCTAATATTTATTTGTATACCCTTGCAATTAGATGGAAAAGACGTTCCGCTTTCTATCGAAGCCTTATAAAATGGCAATAATCACGAATAACTGTGCTAGTTAAAATCGTCTAAGTCCATTATTTTCCAAGTCACTTCATTTCAGCTCATAATGTGCGAAACTAGTGCATCACCATGTTCAAATCTTACACTTGTTTACGTCTAAAGCAAAAGTAGTTCAAATTTAATATATGGTTTTCTCTCTGTGTTCTCTAACGATCCTCGGAAGCGTGTTGTTAAGAAATTGTTACCGCTAAATTAATTTCGTAGTTTTTTTCTGTAAAATAGTACTACATTACTGTACTACATGACCAACCCTTACCTACTTACAGTCCACTAATACAAGAATTCAACAGCATGTTGCTGTGATTACAGAGATAACTGTTGATAAATTTCTAACCTCTCGTTTTATGTACCAAACATAATTTTTTTTAAAGGTTTTATCTTTCACTTTTAAACCTTTACAAGGGTAAGGGTAAGGTAAAGTTTTAAAAGTGAAAGTGAATACTTATTGCGAACGTGTTATAAGAGTGACTCCTTGATTTATTATTTTATTATCATTAATATTTTTATGACACTCATGCCTTTTGTCCGTTTATCGAATTGACATTAGGTTCGTTTGCAACGAGCCGGCTTCAAACGTCAAAATGTGACAAAAGTACAATGAAAGTTTTTATGCTTCATTTCGGGGTATTCCGATGCTCACTCACTGGAGTATTTATTTTTAAGTTTATTTTATTTAGGGTTCTGTGGTAGAGCACAAAAGTAACTTTACGATTATTTAACTCTTTTTCCTTTTACGTCTTTACTTTTTATAATTACTAGTTGTACGACTAATAATGATAAATTTTATTTCCTTCATAACAAAACAGTGTAAAGTGTAGCACATTTATTATTTATTTATATATTTTTGTTCAGAATGGCACTGCAACTGGTGTGGACAGGCATGTCGTTCACCATCAGGCGCACTACATGTTCGTCCCATCACTTAGTATGATAAAAAGAAGTTCTTTGTTATACTGCGACAAAAAAAGCTGTTAAAACCGAAATTCAGAAATCTGCAGTAGGCACATAGAGAAATGTGTGAGGTTTGTCGTTTTAACACTAATAGATATTTCACACCTACCCTATTTTCCAGACGAGTCTGCCCGTGACTACGACCAGTGTAAGCTGGCCGAAATGTAGGGAAAATAAGTAGGTGTGACAATACAATTAGTGTTTAAACGCGTTTATTTCTTTTTTCACTTTTTTTATGATACTAATATTAGTTTAATGCAACGCGAAAGTTCAAAAGTGTATGTCTGGTGACTCATTCCGTAGCTCAATTGGGAGAGATAGTCCGCGTTAAGCCAAAATGTCGCTGGACTTGAGCAGCTGGATCGATCAGGAATTTTTCTTTGAGTTTGTTCGATCATTGTATCAATTAAAACACATTAATTGTTTGGAAAGGCTGGAACTTAAAGTCACAATTTTAAAAGGTTAGTTTAAAATTGAATGTAAAAACGGTTTTCTGTTTCTAATTTAAAAAATCACTTTATTGGCGTTTACCAAGACGTCGAGTAGAATTTTGGGGAAGTTTCATAGTAAATGAGCTATTTCGTTACATTTTCAGTGCAAAATGATTTCAAAAATTGAATCATCAGTTCCTCAACCGGAATCACTACGATTTTTTGTGATATCAAGTGGTATGGTATCACGGGCGACAGGACAAATTCTGAGTCTGGTGGTAAACGTCACGCCCATTCATAACAGTTGCAGTGCCTTTTAAAGCAAAATTCTGACAGGCACTGCCACTACGCCCATCACCCAGAGACATAAAGTTGATAAGGACTACGTACCGGCAGTTTCACCAGCACCCCCCTTCAAAACCGGAACTCACCTCAATGCTTCAACTTCATCCTCATTTCAGCCGAAACACTGCTGAATATAGGTCTACCCCAAAGATCGTTACATTGACCGGTCTTGCTTTGTTTAGGTACATCGAGGGGGTCAGTACGTATATTGTATTGTAATTAGCAGTATCAAAATATTGTTTGTTTTGTCTTGCGTTGTCATCGATTATATAACCAGAAAAAGAGGCGAATTAAGGGCCATTCATCCCTGGCAACTCATCAGGCAAATGAACCTTATATCACTTTTAAATATCAACTCTTATTTGCACTGAAATCACAAATTAGAAACCTGAAATAGTACAGCGCCAACAACTGGCATACACTCACGTCTCCGTATATTCAAAAAAATATTATGTGTTTATTGTAATAAAGATAATATCTCTAACTAAAGGGGGCTGTTCCATTCGGTGGTGTGGGAAAAACAGCAAAACATCTAATTACAAAACAAACGGAATCACATTTAATTGGTATTTAAATATTGAATACGTAATTTTTAAATTTTCGTCCATTATATCAAAGCTGAAGTTAAACTGGTCGATTTGAAGTGAAACAATTGACGACACCCGTCAATTGTTTCGAATTCGGGTTGGACAATCGGAGCGCAGTTAGTAATGATATGGCAGATCACTTATGAAACAAATTAAATGACATTCGTC
Source organism: Hyposmocoma kahamanoa (assembly GCF_003589595.1). Classification (NCBI taxonomy): domain Eukaryota; kingdom Metazoa; phylum Arthropoda; class Insecta; order Lepidoptera; family Cosmopterigidae; genus Hyposmocoma; species Hyposmocoma kahamanoa. Next base: position 15,245,850 of record NW_020653852.1, on the reverse strand, counting down.
TCTATTTCTGCTTATATACTCGATGTGCGCTGTTTACATCCAGCGAATTACCGCAGTCTCCATCAGGTCATCCCTCTATCTCGTGAGTGGTCTGCACACGCTGCGTCTATTGCTTGGCTACAGATAGCACTATCAAAATATCATGAAATGCTATTAATTGATAAAAGCACAGCACTACTACACTCTGCTTTGGTAAATAATGTAGTTTAGAACCCGAACGTGTTAATACTAACGAGACTTGTTGATTTTTTATTATTCAAAACTTTGAAGTAGTGGACAATCACATCGTTAGCCATTAGATTCGCAGTTACGTCGTGAACTTTAACCCTCGACTTTGTTAGTTTCCATGTAAACTGGCACTTCATAGAATATGACGTATTTGCTAGACGATTTTGAATGCCGTGAAATTGCCTAAATTTCTGTCAAGGTATGTCTTGTTGGTCGTCGCCTTTATGATGGACTTATTCATTCTCATTTGCTCTTTGTACTTTGTCCTTGCTAATGTACGAAATGATATTTTTCGTCTATAAGAATATAATTAATTTTAATAAAGTCAATACTAAATAAAAAAAGCTCTTGGATGCAATTAGATTAATTTCAAACAAATAATTACATAAGATTTTCATAGATCAGTCAAACTAGTTTTGAAAACCGATTCATTTTAAGGGTACGAGAACGTTAATGCAATGTAAACAAATTACTAAGAACTTCAAAAGAAGTCCATAGGGAATCGGACAACTTTCAGAAAATATGTAAAATTAACCATAATGGACTGGAATGCAGCAAAAAAGTTCTATTTCATATAAATAAAGCTTTTTCAAATCCCTGAAACTATGTTTGATTGTAAATACAAAAATGCCACGCAAACGGTACAAGTCAACTCAGAACGTGTGACGTCATTGGACGTTGTCAATGACACTTGTCAGTTTGCACTTTCCACTTGCAAGAATTTTAGGTATTGATTGACAAGTTCTCAATTCAAAATTTGTACAGTTTAGATTTAAAAAAGTGATTAAACTGAAAAAACTGCAAGACAATACGCAAATTGCCTCTGTGGCCGAACGGTTACCACGCTGATCTGCCGAGTAGAGGTCCTCGTGAATTTGGGTGTAATTTGTGTTTGTCTATGTGTGTGTCCATGGCATCCGCTTACAGGGTTTCCCTTGTTAAAAAAATACGCGAACGGTGAATACGGTGACGTTTCTTTGTTTACCTACGTATGATGTTACGTGGTGTGTTTGGTATTTGCATCACAGATTAAAAATATTACAATTTTCACATTTTAATTATCGATCAAGATATACGAACCATTATTGATTCACAACGATATTGATTGAATGATCGTTTTTATTATAGAAACATTCTTCCTAATTGCATTTTTTCTGATTAAGGTCCGATTGTCAATTCGTATAATTAACATCACGTTTAAAGAAAAACGACGTGCATTATCATATTGATAAAATAACACCTTAATTGTTACATAATTGTGAAGTTTCAATTCTAATTTCTACATACAACGAAGCAGCAGTCCAAGCACTGAGTGTTGTTTGTATCTACGTGTACAAATTTTGATGGTATCTATTACGTTTATTTTAATGTAGTCACTGTCTCGGTACACGAGTGGAGTTATCAAGAACATTATCTTGTCTAGTCGTACAAACAGTGCAAACATCAGTGTTATCACAAAGCTACTGGAAAATCCGGTCAAGTTGAACTCCAGTTTTGGGTTGTTGATTTTTATCCACAACCTGATGCGGAGGCGGATGTCTGTAGTGAATTTCGGTGGAAGTCAGCATCAAGATTGTTTTAATCCCGTTTTTTATGCATCTATACGTTTTTTTAAAAACCTATCCATTAATTTAATTATGTGTCCCTAACCAACCATAGACGAATCGATACCTTTTTGTACGCTACTTCGCACGTTCTTATAGATTGTTTGGCTTCCTTGGCACATTCCTATACTTTAAATTATACTTAGCATTACCTTGGAACGAACAACATGGGATGTAAAAAGTTCGACAAATTCTTCGAAAAAAAATTAAAAAAGCCAGAAGGCTTAATAATAGACTGGCTTAAGAATAGCTAGTAGCAGTAGAGCTCCTTGTGAAAGAGTTCGGCCACTGAAGTACTGCCACCTTATCTATTTCTGCTGCCAAGCAGAAATGTGAGCATTATCGCTGAAATTACAGGCAGATGGGACTTGTCAACTTATATCTCAGGGTAACGGCCGCAATGGCAGTGGCCTAAGATTTTTGCGATTTTAAACTTTGAGTGACATTGCACCTGCTACGGATAGAAGTGTCGCTTACTACCAAGTGCAAGTAAACTAGAATTTCTCTAAATCTCCAGTAATGAACACGAAAAATCCACTAATTAACTGACCAGTAATCGACTCTCACCAATAATGAACACCCAGTAACTGACACTTACCATTAAGAAACGTGTTACTTTCATAGAAAATTTTGTCCTAAATCTTATTAGAAATTGATTTAAAAAAGATGTCGAACAGTGATTCTTGTTGATGGCGCCACCAACTTACTCCCGGACACATAATTCGAGCTACCTTGCATTTTCAGTATTGAATGCCTTAAGCTTATACAATGTTGATTGATCAAAAAGTATTGGGCAATTTTTGAAACTGATATACTAAACGTCATTTCCAAAAGTCCTTGTTGAAAATTTGAATTTGTACAACCGGGAAAAACTTTTTCTTCGATAATTACAATAATAAGCATTACAGCTCGTTATGCTCCGTCCAACCATTTACATATTTAACTTTTGACATATGCATGCCTCCAAAATTCCGTAATTATTGATGT
>NW_020653852.1:15234024-15243021 GCF_003589595.1 Hyposmocoma kahamanoa | reverse complement strand
ATATCATTTTTTAATTTTAGCGAAGCGATATTTATAGAGCCAACAGATTATGTAACGAAGATTATTCAAGTTAATAAGTGTTGGTATCTGTCTAATAAATTATGGTGAAATGAAATAAATTATTAATATTAAATTTTTTATTAATAAATTTTTATTGTTTATTACAATAAATATGTTGGATTCTTCTCCATATGAACGGGAATCATCACTTGAATCTTCATTAACATTAATTATTAATTCTTGAGCACACAAATTGTTAAACGTTACACCACGATCCCAAACAGACAATATCTTCTTTTTTGAACTCGCTCACATTCACGATTTAAACTTCGTCGTAAATATAATCGATTGTTATGAAAACATCGAATCGGAAACGCATCAGGACATCACTAATTGATTAGAATTCGAGCTGTCAAAAGTTCAATAAATGGTTGAACGGAGTATAATAATAAAATTCAACGTGATTCGAATTATGTATCCGGAAGTATATGATTTATTGAAATGCTGAGAAAAAAATATTCTTTTTCCCTTGGTATCTCAAAGCACTTCACATTTTTATTTTTAAGTACAAGCAAGGTACCAAACTACCCTGCGTGCGTTCAGCCCATAGCAATCATTTTAAAGTTGCACGTTTAAAATCGATCTAAGAGACAGATTAGTCTCGGTGCGGGTTTAGTTACCTACGTGTCGTTATTAATGTTCATGTAACGGGTGGGAGCACGTGATCCAAAGTTCCTCTAGCTGTACATTCTTGGATTTCAATAGCGAATATTTCCGTTTGAAGCTTTTCGATGGGCTTAAAAAAATCCAGTACGTAAATGTCGTGATACAATCACACAGATTATGGTCTAAGCCCTCTCCTTAGAGGAAACCCGTGCCCAGTAGTGGGTCATATAATTGGTTGACGGTGATGAAACAGTAAATGTACTTAGAAGGCTTTGATTGTTCTTATTGTTAACCAATACACGCGTATGTACCACATTCTTAGAATAAATCCTTGAAATCGATCATAGATTACGTGACGTGATATGGAGCGGCGCAAACGCACCCGAGTGTATCAACCAATCAAAGATTATCTTTACGGTCCCGTTCAGAGAGTGTTACGATGCTACAAATGTCAAGTAAGATAAATTATAAATAAACTGCATTCAAGGTAACACTATCGTTATGTTTAGCATACTAAATTAATGTTTGGTATTCAAAAATAATATGTAATCTTCTTTTTTATTATTGGTCTTTTCTTATAACGATTGATGACATTTATAACCGTTATATCTTTTGATATTGATCTCCTAATAAATGTTGGTTACTTGGTTGCGTCCTCCATTCAGTAGGTTAGGTTAGGCTAGTATATAAAAAAAAACGCCGTGGCAGCGGCCGGCGAGTGCCTTAAGTCAATTTGCTTGCGATTCCGAAAATGTTTTCAGGTCAAAATATATTCTAATTAATATAATATTAGTATACAAATATAATCTACGTTTACTTAGTTTTAAAAATAAGTATCTAAATTTTATTTTTAATGCATTTGTCTTGTTTGTGTGTTGTGTTTTGAGACCCAACATAAAACCATCAAAGTTAATTTATACAAATCAAACACTTTTTGCGTAGCTCAGAATAGATTAAAATATCGATTAAATTTTTTTATGTGTCGGAGAAAGCGGATCAATCATTAAAAAAGGTTTACCGTTTAGATTTTTTGCCTGCTTATTTTGCAAATTTGAAATGATAATTTCAATACATGCCTAATAAAACCAATAAATGCATAAATATACGTCTAAAGTACATTTATCATATAAAAGTCATAAAAATAATACGAACTACATTAAACAAATGACGTATGAGTGAAATTTTATAACTCTCTTATTTAAGCATAAAATCTATAAATCTCTCACCTAAAAAGTTGTAATTTTGGAGATGACGCCCTTATTACAACAAGGTTGCGATTTATCCACTGGCACGGTATCTTTTGAGACAATGATTTAGGTCATTCCTTACTGGTCCGATGAGTGTTGGACACCAAATTGACACATTTTTGAAGAATGTTGTGAATCCGACATGGAATCCCCACGATGTTTTCCTTGAATGTTTTTTTTTTCAAACAACCACACCAATTGCCTGGTCTCAAACTAGTGAAATCCCTGTACTATGAGTACTAGAGCAACGGAATTCACTCTGGGGCCTTTCCCAGAACATCCAGACCAGAACCAATTTAAAAAAGTTTATTTCCCATATTGGTCCTACTGAGAATCGAACTCGGGACCTCTTCATCCAGTACCCAGTTGAAGTAAGTAGATAATTTCCAAAATAAATTGCGTGTGATTTGAAAAAAAAAACTTAATGGTGCAAGTTGTCTGGTTTATGTCTTTTAAAGATGGCTAGCGTTCTTCCAATTAACGCTATCACTCTTTGTAAGGGTATTTTGGTAAGAATGCCATAAAGCTTATGTCTAAGGTCGGCAGACTAAAGCACTTGTGTCAAAGACCAACATCATTTTTAGTGGGGTAGGCCCTGGAGGGAGAGCCTCCACATAACCCCTGAGTCTACCTGGGCTGAGCCTAGGTATCTATAAAGATTTTCCCTCCGTCAAAAGAACACATAGATATTATTATATATGAGTGTGGTTAACGCAATCTTGATTATCGAGTAATTCATTTTTTGTTTAATTTTTATAATGAAAAAAATATAATAAAAAATAATTTCAGCTCTTAATTGTCAAGGGTGATTTACGTTTGTATAATAAAATTGAAATGTTAACAGTCAAGGATAATAAAATTTACGTTTGCGACATAAAATTAAGAAGTCAATTTCCTTTTTGTAATAAAAAGAAGTGTTTACTCCGGTACTTCTGGAATTAAAATTTGATGTCGTTAACATAAAATAACCCAAATATTTATTGGTAATAATTTAGTCACTGTAAATTTCAAATTGTTCAAGTTTTATTTGCAAACGAAATTAATTAATATACTTAATTGTAAATATTGTGTATTTTTGTCGCATCGGAATGTAAAAAGATTTGCATAACTTGCTGTCTCATGTAATTGAACGTAATCGTGGTATTTTCTAGAAAAAACCCTATGTAATTTTTTTTCTTGACTGGGCGCTTCACGGTTAGTGTTTTTGATAATGCAAAAAGAGAAAACTAATACATATAATTTATTAACACGTGGATATTAGCTAGAGTTCCACGGAAATACAGTTTCAGTTGTTATTTCATACAAGCCGAAATAGATTAGTAGCTGTAGAGCACCTAATAGAAGAGTTCGTTTCGTTCGAGGGAACTACCTACCTATTTCTGCCGCCATGCGAGGCATGTGAGCGTTGCTGTGTTCCGGTTTTGAAGAGTAAGGGTGCTGGTGAAATTACAGGCATGTGAGATGTGAAGCAGAAGAACTCAAGTTCGTCCAGGGAAGTACCTTACTTATTTTTGCCGCCGGGCCGTAATGTGAGCATTATTGCGTTCCGGTTTTGAAGGGTATGCATGCTGGTGAAATTACAGGCACTTGGGACTTGTCAATTTATGTTTATTGTTTCCAGGGATTTTGTGAATAAAGTTTTTTTAATTTTTTTTTCAATGCGATATAAATTTTTAAATCTAACGTGTTTGCATGCCCTCGCTTCTTTTTCTAGGTATAATTATACTTTTCTCCTATTCTTACTGTTTTTAAAATCATGTGTTGTTATTTTTTTAATACACTTGCCCTTCTTTTTAAGGGTAATGTGTCCTTAAAATTGAAATAACTTTTTTATTTTTAAACATATACCAAAAATGATTAGTTTACTTGACAGGTATAATCTCCAAGAAAAACTATGCCGCAGAATATATCATAAAAAAGTAGAGCTCCTTGTGAAAGAGTTCGTTGACAGTACTACAGCCACCTTACTTATTTCTGTCGCGAAGCAATAATGTCAGCATTACTATGTTCCGGTTTTGAACGGCAAGCATGCTGGCGAAAATACAGGCACATGGGACTTGTCAGCTTATGTCTCAGGGTAATGGGCGCAGTGGCAGTGTCCTTAGATCTTTGCGATGTAAAGTTCTGAGAGGCATTGCAATTGTTACGGAGAGGTGTGTAGCTTACCATCAGACAAACTCAAAGTCAAAATCAACGAATTATTTATTCCATAGGTAAAATAAATTTACACTTGAAAATTTCACATTTAAGCTACTGCACGTTCACTAACTACGCTGACTTCCCTAAGAAGAACGAGCGAGAAACTCTAGGGATTGCTCTTTTCAAATAAATTTAAATGCTATGGAATACACTTTGAATCAAATTTGTGTGGCTTTTGGAGCCATGTCGTCTTTCCATACATCTTTATCTAACATGAAGTCTTCAATTTTGTAATATGACTATTAAACCAAAATATTTTAATGTTGTTTTTAAACTTAACAAATGATAATCTTAATATATGTTCCGGAATCTTACTGAAAAGAGTCGTTTACCTTGGTTATAGCAAGGCGCATGACTTGTTCGTCCCGTCACTTGATATTATATAAAATAAAGCTATTATAATTATTAGTAAAAAAACCTAAACTAGAATTTCTCCAAATCTCCAGTAATTAACACCAAAAATCCAATAATTAATTAACCATTAATTGACACTTTTCAATAATGAACAAACACCCAGTAATTAACAGTAATACCTACCAATAACAAACGTATTACTGTGATAGAAAATTTTGTCCTAAATTTGATTACAAATTAACAATGCAAATTAATTTAAAAAAATGTCGAACACAGGTGCTTATCGGTCTCTGGCGCCATTACCTTAAAGTATGTATTGCATTTTTATTTCTTTATTATCGCTAATTGGTTTAAGTACATTATTCATTTTAAGTATATTATTATGATGACCTCAGTGGCTCAACGATTTGATCTGTGGACTTTGGTAGTGGAGGTGCCGGTTCGATTCCCGGTAGGACAATGGAAATGTGAAATGAACTTTTCAAAATTAGTTCTAGTCTGGGTGTTCTGTGTTAGTACAGGGTATTGCCTAGTTTGAGACTAGGTAATCGGTGTAGTTTTTATGGAACATTATTATTATTATTATCTGTGTATCGATAATATAACGTCGATAGTATAACGTTAGCAAATAAATATGGCTGTTTATAAAAATGGCGTTGTGTTCATTGGAGGTATCGGTATGTGCAATATTATTATCTGTTACGCACGCAGTCAGAGCTCCGTCACTCGTTCAAGGTTATGCGATAAGTGCCTACCGCTAAGTGCGAAAATAATAGAAGATGACAAAAAAATAAAGTTGGTTTAGTGTTCATTGGAGGTATCGGTGTGTGCAATATTATTTATTGAGTATCTGTTATGCACACAGTCAGGGCTCCGTAACTCGCTCAAGGTTATGCGATCAGTGCCTACCGCCAAGTGCGAAAATAACAGAAGATGACCATAAATAAAGTTTGCGTAGTATCTGTTACGCACACAGTCAGAGCTTCGTCACTCGCTCAAGGTTATGCGATAAGTGCCTACCGCTAAGTGCGAAAATAACGAAGATGACCAAAAATGAAGTTGGCGTAGTATTCATTGGAGGTATCGGTATGTGTAATATTATTTACTGAGTATCTGTTACGCACACAGTCAGGGCTCCGTCACTCGCTCAAGGTTTTGCCATAAGTGCCTACCGCTGAGTGCGCAAGTTCTCGCTCAAATTTTTCATTTATTTTCATAAGTTCCTTTTTCCTCGTAGTGAGCGCCTGGTGTCATTAGTCAGATTTAGTAGGCTATTATAGCGTAGGTGTTTTCGATTTTGTAAGAGAGTGATGTTCTGTTACGTAGTAGCTGTTAAGTAATCTGTGACGCAGTTAATTATTATCTTTAAATTTGTCCTGTAACCCTGGAAAAGATTGCTATCTAGCAATAAGGCGGGCTGTTGTATCTGTCTTTAGTTTTTATTTGTTCTTATGTACAATAAAGAGTAAGTATTTGTATTGTATTGTAATGAAGAGCACTGATACCCACCCCGGGTTTGAATAGAGAATCTACTACCAGTAAAAGTCTGTGCTAAAAATTATTACCATGCGGAAGGACTAAGCCCTTAGTATGTACGGAAGTATAAAATTTGATTGCATTATAAATGCAATTTATTGCCCATCAATGTCTTCACGAGAAGCCGATCTAAGTATCCTTCGGATTATAAAACTGTTACTTTTTTGCAAGACCTCTCGACTTGTGCTAAAAGGGTTTTAAGTAGCTAATGTATTTGATAGATTATAAGCGCAACAAAAACAGGATTGAATTGGCAACTGAAGATTTTATTTGAATCTCGAACGCAGCCCAAAGGTTACACAAACAAAAATAATAACCTCGCATTAGCGCCATTTGGTAGCGCCTTTAAATCACAAAGATCTGAGGGGCACTGCCACTGCGCCTTTCACCCTGAGACATAAGTTGACAAGTCCCAACAACGCAGTAATGTTCACATCATAAGGTGGCTGTACTTCTTAGGGCGAACTCTGTCACAAGGACCTCTACAAATTTAAGTGATTCTTTATCTAAATGTCTGTTAAGGTGAAGACAAGTTGTGTTTGTGTTTGTGTTTTATAGCATTACTTTACATTACTTACACTAGATGATAAGGTAGTGTATTGCGGACTGTAGATTATAGAAGAAAAAAACAAAAAAAAATATGCTCGATTAGGATTCAAGTCATAGGCTTAACGACCAATCCGCCAGTTTAATAAGAGAGTTAGACAGTAGAAGTCACTATTGATAATGACGCAGCCTTCAGCTAATGCAGTGTTCCGACAGCTTAATGTATTAGATGATACGTTATATTGTAGAATAACGTAGACATAATTACGTAGCTGTAGCACGTGAAGCGAGGTTTGATTTTCGTTTGCGTTTGATTTGCGATCGAATTTTGTTTATTAGTTACCGATGCATGGCCTTAATGACCATCGTCTTCGGTAATTACCGTTTACTACTATGTGCTCTTTTTAAAGGACATTCCGTATTTACAACGCTTGGCAAAGTGACGGCGATTACAATACAGCAAGATTTGTAAGGTTGTCGGTCCTATGTGTAACCAGAATCTGTATGGTAACAATAAACATTCAGAAGACGGATACATTCAAACTAACTAAAAATATAAAAATGAAACTGAAGGTTATGAATTTTAAAACGTACTTTTTTATTGTTTCGTAAGTGAATTTTGATAATGTAGATATAAAAATTTGGAATGTTTTTATTATCTGAAAGGATTTAAATTCTTTTTATGGCGTACAACCGGCAAATGAACAGATGATTCATGTGATGCTAAAAAAGTATGCATGATTGCTGGTCCAAATATTTTAAGTCACTCACCTTCAATCCGAAACACGGCAGAGATGGTTTCTGGGGTAGACGGGATGGTAATAAGCATCAAGGTGGGCCTTCACACAACCCTGAACAGTTATTATTTCTAACGGTACTTTTATAATTTTTCAATTCTTTTACTAATAATTCACAAAGTATAGAGCGATCTCGTTAGCGCATTCCTTATTTAGAAATAAAACTCTAATTTTTAACAATCAAGCACTCCCAGATGTAGACTTTACCACTTCAACCTGTAATAATAACCTTGTTGGTTAAACAGAGATTCACCAAATCACGCTAACTAAATACATTAAGGAGAATGATTTGTTATAAATTCAACAGTACAATAATGTAATTGGAGTTACGACAAGTTGATTCGTTAAATTGTAATAGGCCGTTCGTGACCTCTTTATTGTAGAATTTAAGAAACGCTCACCTCTGTTTTGGTGTTACTACGAGTTGTTATTACTACAGAGTGTTATAAAAATTACATTTGAAATCTCATTACCGCCATCATCATTTCTGAAATAGAACTATTCTTACCACACACATACACACACACACACACACAAACTATTAATAACTTTTTTATATAAAAAAACCTACCCAAAAGTTTGTGAAATAGATGCACTATTTGTCAAGTTTTATTGAAATCGATTAATGGAAAGTGGGTGAAATGTATTAAATCGGATTTATTAAATTATTTTATTTGCTACCCTTAGACATGAAATATTTTCTTCAAATTGAAATGGGAGCATTACTGAAGTACCCTTTTCCCAATGAAAAAGGAATCAACGAAATCGAATCACAAACGTTGGAGAAATCGCGTAACGTACTTGTACGTGACCTAATTATTTCTTGAAATAATTAGGTCGAATTGAGACTCCTCCTATTTTAAAGTCGGTTAAAAAGATAAGTGTCAAATTTAATAGAGGGTACTCCACCCTAGATTATGAAAATTTTTTTCTGTGAGCTGTTTTTTCATTTTAATTCTACGATTTTTTTCTTTTCACACAAAACATAATGTAATAAATATATACATAAATAATAATAGATATTGGAGAACTTTTCATAAAACTGGGAATAGAAAATGGAATTGGTTAAATAAATAAATAAATATAAATAAAATAAATATTGGTTCCCAAGGAAGATTTGTCAATTACATGGATTTAAATTGAACTTGAGACATACTTTTTTTAATTTCGCATAAAAAATACTTCGTTCTCTTTCCGAAATCAACCATATCGGCAATTTTTTTTAAATTGTGAACTATTATAATATAATGTTTTCTCTATTATGTACTCATCTGTAATTTTCACATTCTCGAAAATATTTTTTATTTTTATTTTGAAACATTGGTGCGCACGTGTTTTTACTACGTCCATTTACCGTTGCGCCTCTGTTTTATGTCATTGCTATTTTTCTGAAGTTGTGTGAAAGAGAGCAGCCTATACTTTATAGTATAAACACCACAGACTTACAGAAGAGTCATAGTTGATGGGTAACTATAGTATAAAAGGTAGTCTTTTTAAGAAAGTGTTGTTTATCAACAATTTAAAATAAAAACTAAAACAATGGACAGAGGCTTTAAAGATTTCAGCTGTTTGTGCTAACAGCCTATAGAATTTCTGTCGTCGCAAGACTATATTCTTCAAAGGCTATTTCACACAACGTTCATGCCGTCAGT